>NW_026614228.1:0-10727 GCF_026230105.1 Diorhabda sublineata
TAAAAGATTTTTTGATAATTATAATTTCAAGGTTAATTTTAATTATTTGTGTATTAATTAGGATTGCTTTTTTAACATTATTAGAACGTAAAGTTTTAGGTTATATTCAAATTCGTAAAGGGCCAAATAAAGTTGGGTTTATTGGTTTAATTCAACCTTTTAGGGATGCTATTAAATTATTTAGTAAAGAGCAAACTTATCCTTTTATGGCAAATTTTAATTTATATTATTTATCCCCTATTTTTAATTTATTATTATCTTTATTTATATGAATATGTATACCATTTATTAGGATTAATATTAGATTTAATTTAACGATTTTATTTTTTTTAGCTGTCTCAAGATTGAGAGTTTATACAATTATATTGGCTGGGTGATCTTCAAATTCTAATTATTCATTATTAGGTAGACTTCGTTCAGTTGCACAGACAATTTCTTATGAAGTAAGATTAGCTTTAATTTTAATATCATTTTTATTTTTAATTTTAAGTGTAAATTTAATTGATTTAATTAAATATCAAGAATTTATTTGATTTATATATTTATTATTACCATTATGTTTTTATATGGTTAGTTTCAAGATTAGCTGAGACTAATCGAACTCCTTTTGATTTTGCTGAAGGAGAATCAGAGTTAGTTTCTGGATTTAACGTTGAATATAGAAGAGGAGGATTTGCAATAATTTTTTTAGCAGAATATGGAAATATTTTGTTTATAAGAATAATGTGTGTTTTTTTATTTATAGGGGCAAATTTAATAAGTTATATGTTTTTTTTAAAATTATCTTTTTTATCTTTTTTTTGGCTTTGGGTTCGAGGAACTTTACCTCGATATCGTTATGATAAATTAATATATTTAGCTTGAAAAGGTTATTTACCTGTTTCATTAAATTTTTTAATTTTTTTTTGTAGAATAAGAATATTTTTTTTTATTCTTATAATTTAGTTAATTATTTTTAGTATAAGTTAATAGAGAGTTTTAATCTCTTTTTTATATTTTCAAAATATAAACTTATACAAGTTCATTAACTATTTAAAAATAATTAAATCTCAAAAATATGAAGTGATAGGGTTAATTAGATAATAAAGGAAATAAATTATTGTGAGAATTTGACCTGTTAAAATATAAGGATCTTCAACTGGTCGGGCTCCAATTCATGTTAATAAAATAATAATAGATACTAATGTTCAAAATAAAAATTTATTTAATGGATAAAATTGAGATCTTAAGAATTTTTTTTTATTGATAAATGGGAGTACATATAAAATAGCAATTGATATAACTAATGCAATTACCCCCCCTAATTTATTAGGAATTGAGCGTAAAATAGCGTAAGCAAATAAAAAATATCATTCAGGTTGAATATGAATTGGTGTTACTAGTGGATTAGCGGGGGTAAAATTATCAGGGTCTCCAAGTAAATAGGGGTTTCTTAGAGTTAAAAAGATTAATAAAAAAATTATAATTAGAGCTCCTAGAATATCTTTAAAGATAAAATAAGGATGAAAGGGAATTTTATCAATATTACTATTAGTACCAATGGGATTTCTTGATCCTGTTTGATGTAAATATAATAAGTGAATAATTATAAAAGCAAAAATAATAAATGGTAAAATAAAATGAAATGTAAAAAAACGTGTTAGAGTTGCATTATCAACTGCAAATCCTCCTCAAATTCATTGAACTAACATATTTCCTAAGTAAGGAATTGCAGATATTAGGTTGGTAATAACAGTAGCCCCTCAAAAAGATATTTGACCTCAAGGTAAAACATACCCTAAAAAGGCAGTTGCTATTGTTAAAAAAAAGATTGTTACACCAATTATTCAAGTTTCTATTATATTATATGATCTATAATAAATTCCTCGGCCAATGTGAATGTATAAACAAATAAAAAAAAAAGAAGCTCCATTTGCATGTAAGGTTCGTAGTAATCAACCATAATTTACATCTCGACAAATATGGGCTACTCTATTGAAGGCTAATTCAATATTAGGACAGTAGTGTATTGCTAAAAATAAGCCTGTAAAAATTTGAATTATTAAACAAATACCTAGTAAAGATCCAAAATTTCATATATATGAAATATTTGATGGGGTTGGGAATGTAATTAATGAATTATTAATAATTTTTAATAATGGATTTTTTTTTCGTATGGGTATTTTCATTAAAATATTTGTCGTAAAGGTCCATATAAAAAGTTTGTAATTTTTACAGTAGCAATTAGAGTAATAAATAAATAAATAATTATTATAATTATAATTAAATAGTTTGGAAAATTGAAATATTTTATTATAGATAAATTGAGATTTTTATTTAAATAAAATGATTTTGTTTCAATTGTTTGTATTATGATATTTATATAATAATGGTCTAGAAATATTAAAATAAATAATAAAATTATTGTTAATATTGCAATTAGTAATAATTTAAAATTAAATTTGAATTTTTCATTAGAGGCAATTCTTGTTATATAAATAAATAAAATTAATATACCTCCAATTATAATTAAAAATAAGATATAGGAATATCAGTAATTTAGACTTATTAGGCTACTAACTAAGGCAATTATGAGAGTTTGTAGTAAAAGTATTAAACCACAGGTTAAAGGGTGTTTTATAAAAATAAATATTAAAGATAATATAAATAATATAGGAAAAAATAAAATTATATCAGATATTAGTTTAAGTAAAATATTAATTTTGGAGATTAATGATAAATATTATTTATATCTGAAGTTTTAAAAGAAACCTTATTTTTGGTTTACAAGACCAATATTTTATTTAAATTATTAAAACTTTAATGTTAATATATCTATTAATAGTAATATTTTTTTCTGGGGGGTTAATATTTGTTTTAAATCGAAAACATTTATTGATAATATTATTAAGTTTAGAATTTATTGTTATTTCTTTATATTTTAGATTATTTTTATATTTAAGGAATATAACTTATGTAATATTTTTTTTCTATAATTTATTTAACAATAAGAGTATGTGAAGGTGCTTTAGGGTTATCTATATTGATTTTAATAGTTCGTGTTCATGGTAATGATTATATCACAACTTTTTCTTTTTTATGATAATATATTTATTAGGGTTATTGATATTGATTCCTTTAAGTTTTAAAAATTTTTGATTAATACAATGGTTTTTTTTTATTTTATCTTTTAGATTTATTTTTAATTATAGAGGGTTTTTTCAAGTTTTTAATATTTCTTATTTTTTAGGATTAGATATGTTATCTTATAGTCTAATTTTATTAAGGTTTTGAATTTGTAGTTTAATGATTTTAGCTAGAGTTAAATTGTATTTTAATAATGAATATCATAATTTATTTTAATAATTTTGGTTATTTTATTATTAAGTCTTTATTTAACATTTTCTTCATTAAATTTATTTATTTTTTATTTATTTTTTGAAATTAGATTAATCCCCACTTTAATTTTAATTATAGGATGAGGGTATCAACCTGAACGTTTAGAGGCTGGTATTTATTTGTTATTTTATACTTTATTAATATCATTGCCTATAATAATTATAATTTTTTATTTAAGAGAAAAATATTATTTAACTATATTTATTTGTATAAATTTAGAATTAGATTCTTTTTTTATATTTTTATGTATTAATTTGGTTTTTTTTGTTAAGATTCCAATATTTTTTTTGCATTTATGACTTCCTAAAGCACATGTAGAGGCACCTATTTCTGGTTCAATAATTTTAGCAGGTATTATATTAAAATTAGGAGGATATGGACTTTTACGTTTTATGCTTATTTTTAAACAGTTTTTAATAAATTTAAATATTTTTTTTATGATAATTTGTTTATTAGGAGGCTTTATTGTTTCTTTAATTTGTGTTCGTCAAAGTGATATAAAATCTTTAATTGCTTATTCTTCTGTTTCTCATATAAGTTTAGTTTTAGCAGGTATTATGACTTTAAATTATTGAGGGTTATGAGGGGCTTTATTAATAATATTGGCCCATGGTTTATGTTCTTCAGGTTTATTTTGTTTAGCTAATATTTCTTATGAACGAATTCACAGTCGAAGTTTATATTTAAATAAGGGTTTATTGAATATTATGCCTAATTTAAGATTAATTTGATTTCTTTTAGTTTCTTCTAATATAGCAGCTCCTCCTTCATTAAATTTAATAAGAGAAATTATGTTAATTAATAGAATTTTATCTTTTAGTTTATTTAGTATACTATTTTTATCTTTGATATCATTTTTTAGGGCTGTTTATTCATTATTTTTATATTCATATACCCAACATGGTCAGTATTATTCAGGCTTATATATATTTAATAGGGGGCTAATTCGTGAGTATTTACTAATAATTTTACATTGATTACCTTTAAATTTATTATTTTTAAAATTAGAATTTCTAGTTCAATGAATTTAATCTAAATAGTTTAATAAAAATATTAGTTTGTGGTACTAAAGATATGAATAAAGATTTAGATTATTTGTTATATTTATTTTATAATATTTTTATATTTGAGATTAACATTATTAATTTCTTCATTATATTTATTGGTTGTAAATTTAACTTATATTTTAGAATTTAATTTTATAATATTAAATTCTACTAATATTTATTTTGTTGTTTTATTAGATTGAATATCTTTGTTATTTATAAGGTTTGTTTTATTTATTTCTTCTATAGTAATTTTTTATAGAGAGGAATATATAGCTGAAGATATTTATAAGAATCGGTTTATTTTATTAGTAGTAATATTTGTTTTATCTATAATATTATTAATTATTTCACCTAATTTAATTTCTATTTTATTAGGTTGAGATGGATTAGGATTAGTTTCTTATTGTTTAGTGATTTATTATCAAAATTTAAAAAGTTTTAGGGCTGGAATATTAACTGCTTTAAGGAATCGAATTGGTGATGTAGCTTTATTAATATCAATTGCTTGAATATTAAATTTTGGTAGATGAAATTTTATTTTTTATTTAGAAATTATAAAGGAGGATTATGTTATACAATTAATTAGATATTTAGTAGTTTTAGCGGCAATAACAAAGAGAGCTCAAATTCCTTTTTCTTCTTGGTTGCCTGCAGCAATAGCAGCTCCTACACCTGTTTCTTCTTTAGTTCATTCTTCTACATTAGTTACTGCTGGGGTTTATTTATTAATCCGTTTTAATTTTTCATTTAGTAATAATTTGATAATAATTTTATTATTTATTTCATCAATAACAATATTTATATCAGGTTTAGGGGCTAATTTTGAATTTGATTTAAAAAAAATTATTGCTTTATCAACTTTAAGACAATTGGGTTTAATAATATCAATTTTAGCTTTAGGAGAGTATAAATTAGCATTTTTTCATTTATTAATTCATGCATTATTTAAAGCTTTATTATTTATGTGTGCTGGTAATATCATTCATAATTTATTTAATTGTCAAGATATTCGTTTTATAGGAGGGTTAGTAAAACATTTGCCTTTAACATGTACTTATTTAAATATTTGTAATTTATCTTTATGTGGTTTACCTTTTATATCTGGGTTTTATTCTAAAGATTTAGTGGTTGAATTTATATCAATAAATTATTTAAATATTTATATTTATTTAATTTTTTATATTTCTATTGGTTTAACCGTATCTTATAGATTTCGTTTAACTTATTATTCCATAATTGGGAATTTTAATTTTATATCTTTGCATATTATTCAGGAAAGAAGAATAATTATATTAAAAGGAATAAGAGGATTAATTTTATTTGTAATTTTTAGAGGCAGTATATTTTCATGGTTACTTTTTTCTACTCCTTATTTTATTTGTTTAACTTTTTTTATAAAAATATTAACATTATTTGTAATTATAATTGGTGGATGGTTAGGGTATGAATTAGCTAAATTTAAGCTTTCTTATCAATTATTAACTTTAAAATTTTTAACTTCAAGTTTATTTATAAGTATAATATGAAATATACCTTATTTATCTACATTAGGGGTTAATTATTTGCCTTTATATATAGGAAAATTATATTTAAAAATTTTTGATCAAGGCTGATTTGAATATTATGGTGGTCAACAAATATCAAAAAATTTAAAAATATTAACTTTAATACAATTATTTTCAATTAATCATTTAAAAATTTATTTATTATTATTGATTTTTTGATTAATATTTTTACTATTAAATATTTACTTAAATAGCTTATAAAGAGTGTAATTTTGAAGAAATTAAGGAAGTCAGAGACTTTTAAGTATTTATAAGAAAAAATCTAATTTTACAATGAAAATGTAATGTTTTTTTTAAACTATATAAATAGAAATAAAAACAAAATTTCATTGCTTAAGAATTAAGTTAGAAGCTTATTCTTGGTTTTCTTATTTCTTTAATTGGAGAATAACTCATTTTTATCATTAACAGTGATAGACCTCTTTTTGGTTTCAATTAAAAATAAGGATTTATATAAATCAAACTTTTAGGTCGAAACTAAATACAATATTTTGCTTCTTATTTAAGATAAATTGAGTTATTCAATAATTTTTAAATGCAACTTAAATGTTATAATTAACTATTATCCTAATTAATTCAATTTAATGCTCCTTGGTTTCATTCATGGTATAAACCTCATAATAAAATAAAAATAAAGATAATTAAAATTATTGAATAATTTATAATATTAGAAATTTTTATTGTTATAATTAATGGTAAAAGTAAGGTAATTTCGACGTCAAAAATTAAAAAAATAATTGCAATTAAAAAAAAATGAAGAGAAAAGGGCAGACGAGCTGAAGTTTTAGGGTCAAATCCACATTCAAATGGGCTTCTTTTTTCTCGATCATAATAACTTTTTTTAGAAATTAAATTTAAAATAATTGTTAATATTATTAAAATCAAACAAATTATTATTATTAATCTTATTAAAATTTTAATTATTTATACTAGAATCTAGATTTTTTGATTGGAAGTCAAATATAATTTTTATATTATATAAATTATCTACCTCATCAATAGATAGAAATATATAAGAATAATCATACTACATCAACAAAGTGTCAATATCAAGCAGCTGCTTCAAATCCAAAGTGATGGATAGAAGAAAAATGATTTAAAAATTGACGAATTGTACAAATTAATAAAAATGTTGTTCCAATAATTACATGTAATCCATGAAATCCAGTTGCTATAAAAAAAGATGAACCGTAGACTGAATCTGCAATAGAAAATGGAGCTTCAATATATTCATATCCTTGAAGGATTGTGAAGTAGATTCCTAGAGTTACTGTAAAAAATTAATCCTTGGAGACCTTGAGAAAAATTGTTTTCTATTAGTCTATGGTGAGCTCATGTTACAGTTAACCCTGATGTTAATAAAATTAAAGTATTAAGAAGAGGGATTTCAATTGGGTTAAATGTTTGGATTCCTTTTGGGGGCCATAATAATCCTAGTTCAATTCTTGGTGCTAATGATCTATGGAAAAATCCTCAAAAAAAAGAAATAAAAAAAAATACTTCAGATGTAATAAATAAAATTATTCCTCAACGTAAGCCTTTAGTAACTAAAAGAGTATGTAATCCTTGATAGGTTCCTTCTCGAACAATATCTCGTCATCATTGGTATATAATTAATATTGTAATTAATAAACCGATTATTAATAGGTTATTATTATATAAATGAAATCATTTAATTAATCCTATTATTGTAGATATAGCTCCTAATGCTCCTAATAAGGGTCATGGACTAATATCAACTAAATGAAAAGGGTGATTTTTATGTATTGACATTAATTTACTTCACTAGAATATAAAGTTCTTAAAATAGCAAAAACATAAGATTGAATAATTGCAACTGCTGATTCAAGTGTTAAAAGTAAAATTTGAATAATAATTAATAAATTTACTAAGGTGATTGTTATTATAGGTCCTGTATTACCTAATAAAGTTATTAATAAATGACCAGCAATTATATTAGCAGATAAACGAATAGCTAAAGTCCCGGGTCGAATTACATTTCTAATAGTTTCAATACATACTATAAAAGGTATAAGGATTGGAGGAGTTCCCTGAGGAACTAAATGAGCTAATATATGGATAGTATTATTTAATCATCCATAGATTATAAATCTCACTCATAATGGTAAAGCTAATCTTAATGTTAAAGTTATGTGTCTTGTTCTTGTAAAAATATAGGGGAATAAGCCTAGAAAATTATTAAATAAAATAATAGAAAACAAGGAAATAAAAATTAATGTTCTTCCTTGTGATTTATAATTTCCTATTAAAATTTTAAATTCTTTATGTAAAGTTATAATAATTTTATTTCAAAAAATATTAAATCGTGAAGGGACTAATCAAAATAATGGGGGGATAATTCTTAATCCAATTAAAGTTCTTAATCAATTTAATGAGAAGTTAAAGTTTGAAGTAGGGTCAAAGGATGAAAACAAATTTATTATCATTTTCAATTAAAATTTATTTTATTAATTTTAGTTTCAGTTATTTTAATTTTATAAAAAAAATTAAAATAATTTAAATTATTAAAACAAAAGAAAATTCTTAAAAAGAAAAATATTAATGTTAGTCAGTATAATGGTATTATTTGTGGAATTAAAAATTATCAAAGTGATTATTTTAGCTTGACAAACTAATGTTATAAATTAACTAAATTTTTCATTAGAAATATCCGTTATAATATTATAGATGATTTAAAATTCCATTGCTTACTTTCAGCCATCTAATGATAATTCAATTATTTTAATAATTCATTTAGAAAAGTATTTAGGTGAAATTCTTTCAATTACAATTGGTATAAATCTGTGGTTAGATCCACAAATTTCTGAACATTGGCCATAAAATAATCCTGATCGATTAATTGAAAATCTTGTTTGATTTAATCGTCCAGGGGTGCCGTCAATTTTCACCCCCAGTGAAGGGATTGTTCATGAATGAATAACATCTGCAGATGTAACTAATATTCGAATATTCGATTCAAAGGGGATTATTACTCGATTATCTACATCTAAAAGACGGAAATTGAATGAATTTATATCATTAATTGGGATTATATATGAGTCAAATTCAATAGTTTTAAAATCTGAATATTCATAAGATCAGTATCATTGATGTCCAATTGTTTTAATAGTGATTATTGGGTTATTAATTTCATCTAAAATATAAATTAATCGTAGAGAAGGGATGGCAATAAAAACTAAAGTAATAGTTGGTAAAATAGTTCAAATAATTTCAATTAATTGACCTTCTAATAAGTAACGATGTAAAAATTTATTAAAAAATAGTGATAATAATAATTGGCCAACTAATACAGTAATAATTACTAAAATTATTAAAGCATGATCATGAAAATATGATAATTGTTCTATTAAAGGTGATGCTCTATCTTGTAATATGAAACTTTTTCAAGTTGAAATTTCTAAAAAAAGTTTAAACTTTATGTTTGGGGTTTAAGTCCAATGCACTAATCTGCCATATTAGAAATTAGCAGATAATATTGGTAATTCGGAATAACTATGTTCTGCTGGGGGTTAAATTGTAATCATTCAATTGAAGAATTTATTCTTAATGAACTAATTCTTTTTCGTTGTATAGAGAAAGCCTCTCAAAAAATAAATAATAAAAAAATTACTCTAATAAGGGAAATTAAAGATCCAATTGATGAAACAATATTTCATAGAGTAAAAATATCAGGATAGTCTGAGTATCGTCGTGGTATTCCTATTAATCCTAAAAAATGTTGTGGAAAAAACGTTAAATTTACTCCAATAAATATAATAAAAAATTGAATTTTTAAGTAGAAATTATTTAAGGTTAATCCTGTAAATAAAGGAAATCATTGAACAATTCCTGCTATAATTGCAAATACTGCCCCTATAGAAAGAACATAATGAAAATGAGCAACAACGTAATAAGTATCATGTAAAACAATATCAATTGAAGAGTTAGCTAAAACTACTCCTGTTAATCCTCCGACTGTGAATAAAAAAATAAACCCTAGTGCTCATAATGTTGTAGGCCTATAGTTAATTCTTGATCCGTGAAAAGTAGCTAATCATCTAAAAACTTTAATTCCAGTAGGAACTGCAATAATCATAGTAGCTGAAGTAAAATAAGCTCGGGTATCGACATCTATACCTACTGTAAATATATGGTGAGCTCAAACAATAAATCCTAATAAACCAATTGCTATTATAGCATAAATTATACCTAAAGTTCCAAAAGCTTCTTTTTTTCTACTTTCTTGTCTTACAATATGAGAAATTAAACCGAAACCTGGGAGAATTAAAATATAAACTTCAGGATGTCCAAAAAATCAAAATAAATGTTGGTATAAAATTGGGTCCCCTCCTCCAGCGGGATCAAAAAAAGAGGTATTTAAATTTCGATCAGTTAACAATATAGTAATTGCTCCTGCTAAAACTGGCAAAGATAAAAGTAAGAGGATTGCTGTAATTACAACAGCTCAAACAAATAAAGGTATTCGGTCTAAAGTTATGCCTTTGGGTCGTATATTGATTACTGTGGTAATAAAATTAATAGCCCCTAAAATTGAGGAAATTCCTGCTAAATGTAAACTAAAAATAGCTAAATCTACTGAAGATCCCCCATGAGCAATATTAGATGAAAGAGGAGGGTAAACTGTTCATCCAGTTCCTGCACCTCTTTCTACAATTCTTCTTATAATTAGAAGGAATAAAGAAGGAGGTAATAATCAGAAACTTATATTATTTAA
>NW_026614229.1:0-10524 GCF_026230105.1 Diorhabda sublineata
TTGAAGCCCATTGAGGTCAACTGTCACTTTGTAATAATTGAAAATTTTCAAAGTCTATCTCCTAATTTGGAGTCGCATTTCAACATTTCTCATATTTTTGAGTGAGTTTGCATCTAACTTTGTCAGATATCATCGAATAACATCCATTGAAGCCCATTGAGGTCAACTGTCACTTTGTAATAATTGAAAATTTTCAAAGTCTATCTTCCTAATTTGAAGTCGAAATTCAACATTTCTCATATATTCGAGTGAGTTTGCATTTAACTTTGTCAGATATCATCGAATAACATCCATTGAAACCCATTGAGGTCAACTGTCACTTTGTAATAATTGAAAATTTTCAAAGTCTATCTTCCTAATTTGAAGTCGCATTTCAACATTTCTCATATATTCGAGTGAGTTTGCTTCTAACTTTGTCAGATATCATCGAATAACATCCATTGAAGCCCATTGAGGTCAACTGTCACTTTGTAATAATTGAAAATTTTCAAAGTCTATCTTCCTAATTTGAAGTCGCATTTCAACATTTCTCATATATTCGAGTGAGTTTGCATTTAACTTTGTCAGATATCATCGAATAACATCCATTGAAACCCATTGAGGTCAACTGTCACTTTGTAATAATTGAAAATTTTCAAAGTCTATCTTCCTAATTTGAAGTCGAATTTCAACATTTCTCAAATATTTGAGTGAGTTTGCATCTAACTTTGTCAGATATCATCGAATAACATCCATTGAAGCCCATTGAGGTTAACTGTCACGTTGTAATAATTGAAAATTTTCAAAGTCTATCTTCCTAATTTGAAGTCGCATTTCAACATTTCTCATATATTCGAGTGAGTTTGCATCTAACTTTGTCAGATATCATCGAATAACATCCATTGAAGCCCATTGAGGTCAACTGTCACTTTAAATAATTGAAAATTTTCAAAGTCTATCTTCCTAATGAAGTCGCATTTCAACATTTCTCATATATTCGAGTGAGTTTGCATCTAACTTTGTCAGATATCATCGAATAACATCCATTGAAGCCCATTGAGGTCAACTGTCACTTTGTAATAATTGAAAATTTTCAAAGTCTATCTTCCTAATTTGAAGTTGAAATTCAACATTTCTCATATATTTGAGTGAGTTTTCATCTAACTTTGTCAGATATCATCGAATAACATCCATTGAAGCCAATTGAGGTCAACTGTCACTTTGTAATAATTGAAAATTTTCAAAGTCTATCTTCCTAATTTGAAGTCGAATTTCAACATTTCTCAAATATTTGAGTGAGTTTGCATCTAACTTTGTCAGATATCATCGAATAACATCCATTGAAGCCCATTGAGGTTAACTGTCACTTTGTAATAATTGAAAATTTTCAAAGTCTATCTTCCTAATTTGAAGTCGCATTTCAACATTTCTCATATATTCGAGTGAGTTTGCATCTAACTTTGTCAGATATCATCGAATAACATCCATTGAAGCCCATTGGGGTCAACTGTCACTTTGTAATAATTGAAAATTTTCAAAGTCTATCTTCCTAATGAAGTCGCATTTCAACATTTCTCATATATTCGAGTGAGTTTGCATCTAACTTTGTCAGATATCATCGAATAACATCCATTGAAGCCCATTGAGGTCAACTGTCACTTTGTAATAATTGAAAATTTTCAAAGTCTATCTTCCTAATTTGAAGTCGAAATTCAACATTTCTCATATATTTGAGTGAGTTTTCATCTAACTTTGTCAGATATCATCGAATAACATCCATTGAAGCCCATTGAGGTTAACTGTCACTTTGTAATAATTGAAAATTTTCAAAGTTTATCTTTCTAATTTGAAGTCGCATTTCAACATTTCTCATATATTCGAGTGAGTTTGCATCTAACTTTGTCAGATATCATCGAATAACATCCATTGAAGCCCATTGAGGTCAACTGTCACTTTAAATAATTGAAAATTTTCAAAGTCTATCTTCCTAATGAAGTCGCATTTCAACATTTCTCATATATTCGAGTGAGTTTGCATCTAACTTTGTCAGATATCATCGAATAACATCCATTGAGGCCCATTGAGGTCAACTGTCACTTTGTAATAATTGAAAATTTTCAAAGTCTATCTTCCTAATTTGAAGTCGAAATTCAACATTTCTCATATATTTGAGTGAGTTTTCATCTAACTTTGTCAGATATCATCGAATAACATCCATTGAAGCCCATTGAGGTCAACTGTAATTTTGTAATAATTGAAAATTTTCAAAGTCTATCTTCCTAATTTGAAGTCGAATTCCAACATTTCTCAAATATTTGAGTGAGTTTGCATCTAACTTTGTCAGATATCATCGAATAACATCCATTGAAGCCCATTGAGGTCAACTGTCACTTTGTAATAATTGAAAATTTTCAAAGTCTATCTTCCTAATTTGAAGTCGCATTTCAACATTTCTCATATATTTGAGTGAGTTTGCATCTAACTTTGTCAGATATCATCGAATAACATCCATTGAAGCCTATTGAGGTCAACTGTCACTTTGTAATAATTGAAAATTTTCAAAGTCTGTCTTCCTAATTTGAAGTCGCATTTCAACATTTCTCATATATTCGAGTGAGTTTGCATCTAACTTTGTCAGATATCATCGAATAACATCCATTGAAGCCCATTGAGGTCAACTGTCACTTTGTAATAATTGAAAATTTTCAAAGTCTATCTTCCTAATTTGAAGTCGCATTTCAACATTTCTCATATATTTGAGTGAGTTTGCATCTAACTTTCTCAGATATCATCGAATAACATCGATTGAAGCTCATTGAGGTCAACTGTCACTTTGTAATAATTGAAAATTTTCAAAGTCTATCTTCCTAATTTGAAGTCGAATTTCAACATTTTTCATATATTTGAGTGAGTTTGCATCTAACTTTGTCAGATATCATCGAATAACATCGATTGAAGCCCATTGAGGTCAACTGTCACTTTGTAATAATTGAAAATTTTCAAAGTCTATCTTCCTAATTTGAAGTCGCATTTCAACATTTCTCATATATTCGAGTGAGTTTGCTTCTAACTTTGTCAGATATCATCGAATAACATCCATTGAAGCCCATTGAGATCAACTGTCACTTTGTAATAATTGAAAATTTTCAAAGTCTATCTTCCTAATTTGAAGTCGCATTTCAACATTTCTCATATATTCGAGTGAGTTTGCATTTAACTTTTTCAGATATCATCGAATAACATCCATTGAAACCCATCGAGGTCAACTGTCACTTTGTAATAATTGAAAATTTTCAAAGTCTATCTTCCTAATTTGAAGTCGCATTTCAACATTTCTCATATATTCGAGTGAGTTTGCATTTAACTTTGACAGATATCATCGAATCACATCGATTGAAGCCCATTGAGGTCAACTGTCACTTTGTAATAATTGAAAATTTTCGAAGTCTATTTTCCTAATTTGAAGTCGAATTTCAACATTTCTCATATATTTGAGTGAGTTTGCATCTAACTTTGTCAGATATCATCGAATAACATCCATTGAAGCCCATTGAGGTTAACTGTCACTTTGTAATAATTGAAAATTTTCAAAGTTTATCTTTCTAATTTGAAGTCGCATTTCAACATTTCTCATATATTCGAGTGAGTTTGCATCTAACTTTGTCAGATATCATCGAATAACATCCATTGAAGCCCATTGAGGTCAACTGTCACTTTAAATAATTGAAAATTTTCAAAGTCTATCTTCCTAATGAAGTCGCATTTCAACATTTCTCATATATTCGAGTGAGTTTGCATCTAACTTTGTCAGATATCATCGAATAACATCCATTGAGGCCCATTGAGGTCAACTGTCACTTTGTAATAATTGAAAATTTTCAAAGTCTATCTTCCTAATTTGAAGTCGAAATTCAACATTTCTCATATATTTGAGTGAGTTTTCATCTAACTTTGTCAGATATCATCGAATAACATCCATTGAAGCCCATTGAGGTCAACTGTAATTTTGTAATAATTGAAAATTTTCAAAGTCTATCTTCCTAATTTGAAGTCGAATTCCAACATTTCTCAAATATTTGAGTGAGTTTGCATCTAACTTTGTCAGATATCATCGAATAACATCCATTGAAGCCCATTGAGGTCAACTGTCACTTTGTAATAATTGAAAATTTTCAAAGTCTATCTTCCTAATTTGAAGTCGCATTTCAACATTTCTCATATATTTGAGTGAGTTTGCATCTAACTTTGTCAGATATCATCGAATAACATCCATTGAAGCCTATTGAGGTCAACTGTCACTTTGTAATAATTGAAAATTTTCAAAGTCTGTCTTCCTAATTTGAAGTCGCATTTCAACATTTCTCATATATTCGAGTGAGTTTGCATCTAACTTTGTCAGATATCATCGAATAACATCCATTGAAGCCCATTGAGGTCAACTGTCACTTTGTAATAATTGAAAATTTTCAAAGTCTATCTTCCTAATTTGAAGTCGCATTTCAACATTTCTCATATATTTGAGTGAGTTTGCATCTAACTTTCTCAGATATCATCGAATAACATCGATTGAAGCTCATTGAGGTCAACTGTCACTTTGTAATAATTGAAAATTTTCAAAGTCTATCTTCCTAATTTGAAGTCGAATTTCAACATTTTTCATATATTTGAGTGAGTTTGCATCTAACTTTGTCAGATATCATCGAATAACATCGATTGAAGCCCATTGAGGTCAACTGTCACTTTGTAATAATTGAAAATTTTCAAAGTCTATCTTCCTAATTTGAAGTCGCATTTCAACATTTCTCATATATTCGAGTGAGTTTGCTTCTAACTTTGTCAGATATCATCGAATAACATCCATTGAAGCCCATTGAGATCAACTGTCACTTTGTAATAATTGAAAATTTTCAAAGTCTATCTTCCTAATTTGAAGTCGCATTTCAACATTTCTCATATATTCGAGTGAGTTTGCATTTAACTTTTTCAGATATCATCGAATAACATCCATTGAAACCCATTGAGGTCAACTGTCACTTTGTAATAATTGAAAATTTTCAAAGTCTATCTTCCTAATTTGAAGTCGCATTTCAACATTTCTCATATATTCGAGTGAGTTTGCATTTAACTTTGACAGATATCATCGATTCACATCGATTGAAGCCCATTGAGGTCAACTGTCACTTTGTAATAATTGAAAATTTTCGAAGTCTATTTTCCTAATTTGAAGTCGAATTTCAACATTTCTCATATATTTGAGTGAGTTTGCATCTAACTTTGTCAGATATCATCGAATAACATCCATTGAAGCCCATTGAGGTTAACTGTCACTTTGTAATAATTGAAAATTTTCAAAGTTTATCTTTCTAATTTGAAGTCGCATTTCAACATTTCTCATATATTCGAGTGAGTTTGCATCTAACTTTGTCAGATATCATCGAATAACATCCATTGAAGCCCATTGAGGTCAACTGTCACTTTAAATAATTGAAAATTTTCAAAGTCTATCTTCCTAATGAAGTCGCATTTCAACATTTCTCATATATTCGAGTGAGTTTGCATCTAACTTTGTCAGATATCATCGAATAACATCCATTGAGGCCCATTGAGGTCAACTGTCACTTTGTAATAATTGAAAATTTTCAAAGTCTATCTTCCTAATTTGAAGTCGAAATTCAACATTTCTCATATATTTGAGTGAGTTTTCATCTAACTTTGTCAGATATCATCGAATAACATCCATTGAAGCCCATTGAGGTCAACTGTAATTTTGTAATAATTGAAAATTTTCAAAGTCTATCTTCCTAATTTGAAGTCGAATTCCAACATTTCTCAAATATTTGAGTGAGTTTGCATCTAACTTTGTCAGATATCATCGAATAACATCCATTGAAGCCCATTGAGGTCAACTGTCACTTTGTAATAATTGAAAATTTTCAAAGTCTATCTTCCTAATTTGAAGTCGCATTTCAACATTTCTCATATATTTGAGTGAGTTTGCATCTAACTTTGTCAGATATCATCGAATAACATCCATTGAAGCCTATTGAGGTCAACTGTCACTTTGTAATAATTGAAAATTTTCAAAGTCTGTCTTCCTAATTTGAAGTCGCATTTCAACATTTCTCATATATTCGAGTGAGTTTGCATCTAACTTTGTCAGATATCATCGAATAACATCCATTGAAGCCCATTGAGGTCAACTGTCACTTTGTAATAATTGAAAATTTTCAAAGTCTATCTTCCTAATTTGAAGTCGCATTTCAACATTTCTCATATATTTGAGTGAGTTTGCATCTAACTTTCTCAGATATCATCGAATAACATCGATTGAAGCTCATTGAGGTCAACTGTCACTTTGTAATAATTGAAAATTTTCAAAGTCTATCTTCCTAATTTGAAGTCGAATTTCAACATTTTTCATATATTTGAGTGAGTTTGCATCTAACTTTGTCAGATATCATCGAATAACATCGATTGAAGCCCATTGAGGTCAACTGTCACTTTGTAATAATTGAAAATTTTCAAAGTCTATCTTCCTAATTTGAAGTCGCATTTCAACATTTCTCATATATTCGAGTGAGTTTGCTTCTAACTTTGTCAGATATCATCGAATAACATCCATTGAAGCCCATTGAGGTCAACTGTCACTTTGTAATAATTGAAAATTTTCAAAGTCTATCTTCCTAATTTGAAGTCGCATTTCAACATTTCTCATATATTCGAGTGAGTTTGCATTTAACTTTTTCAGATATCATCGAATAACATCCATTGAAACCCATTGAGGTCAACTGTCACTTTGTAATAATTGAAAATTTTCAAAGTCTATCTTCCTAATTTGAAGTCGCATTTCAACATTTCTCATATATTCGAGTGAGTTTGCATTTAACTTTGACAGATATCATCGAATCACATCGATTGAAGCCCATTGAGGTCAACTGTCACTTTGTAATAATTGAAAATTTTCGAAGTCTATTTTCCTAATTTGAAGTCGAATTTCAACATTTCTCATATATTTGAGTGAGTTTTCATCTAACTTTGTCAGATATCATCGAATAACATCCATTGAAGCCCATTGAGGTTAACTGTCACTTTGTAATAATTGAAAATTTTCAAAGTTTATCTTTCTAATTTGAAGTCGCATTTCAACATTTCTCATATATTCGAGTGAGTTTGCATCTAACTTTGTCAGATATCATCGAATAACATCCATTGAAGCCCATTGAGGTCAACTGTCACTTTAAATAATTGAAAATTTTCAAAGTCTATCTTCCTAATGAAGTCGCATTTCAACATTTCTCATATATTCGAGTGAGTTTGCATCTAACTTTGTCAGATATCATCGAATAACATCCATTGAGGCCCATTGAGGTCAACTGTCACTTTGTAATAATTGAAAATTTTCAAAGTCTATCTTCCTAATTTGAAGTCGCATTTCAACATTTCTCATATATTTGAGTGAGTTTGCATCTAACTTTGTCAGATATCATCGAATAACATCCATTGAAGCCTATTGAGGTCAACTGTCACTTTGTAATAATTGAAAATTTTCAAAGTCTGTCTTCCTAATTTGAAGTCGCATTTCAACATTTCTCATATATTCGAGTGAGTTTGCATCTAACTTTGTCAGATATCATCGAATAACATCCATTGAAGCCCATTGAGGTCAACTGTCACTTTGTAATAATTGAAAATTTTCAAAGTCTATCTTCCTAATTTGAAGTCGCATTTCAACATTTCTCATATATTTGAGTGAGTTTGCATCTAACTTTCTCAGATATCATCGAATAACATCGATTGAAGCTCATTGAGGTCAACTGTCACTTTGTAATAATTGAAAATTTTCAAAGTCTATCTTCCTAATTTGAAGTCGAATTTCAACATTTTTCATATATTTGAGTGAGTTTGCATCTAACTTTGTCAGATATCATCGAATAACATCGATTGAAGCCCATTGAGGTCAACTGTCACTTTGTAATAATTGAAAATTTTCAAAGTCTATCTTCCTAATTTGAAGTCGCATTTCAACATTTCTCATATATTCGAGTGAGTTTGCTTCTAACTTTGTCAGATATCATCGAATAACATCCATTGAAGCCCATTGAGATCAACTGTCACTTTGTAATAATTGAAAATTTTCAAAGTCTATCTTCCTAATTTGAAGTCGCATTTCAACATTTCTCATATATTCGAGTGAGTTTGCATTTAACTTTTTCAGATATCATCGAATAACATCCATTGAAACCCATCGAGGTCAACTGTCACTTTGTAATAATTGAAAATTTTCAAAGTCTATCTTCCTAATTTGAAGTCGCATTTCAACATTTCTCATATATTCGAGTGAGTTTGCATTTAACTTTGACAGATATCATCGAATCACATCGATTGAAGCCCATTGAGGTCAACTGTCACTTTGTAATAATTGAAAATTTTCGAAGTCTATTTTCCTAATTTGAAGTCGAATTTCAACATTTCTCATATATTTGAGTGAGTTTGCATCTAACTTTGTCAGATATCATCGAATAACATCCATTGAAGCCCATTGAGGTTAACTGTCACTTTGTAATAATTGAAAATTTTCAAAGTTTATCTTTCTAATTTGAAGTCGCATTTCAACATTTCTCATATATTCGAGTGAGTTTGCATCTAACTTTGTCAGATATCATCGAATAACATCCATTGAAGCCCATTGAGGTCAACTGTCACTTTAAATAATTGAAAATTTTCAAAGTCTATCTTCCTAATGAAGTCGCATTTCAACATTTCTCATATATTCGAGTGAGTTTGCATCTAACTTTGTCAGATATCATCGAATAACATCCATTGAGGCCCATTGAGGTCAACTGTCACTTTGTAATAATTGAAAATTTTCAAAGTCTATCTTCCTAATTTGAAGTCGAAATTCAACATTTCTCATATATTTGAGTGAGTTTTCATCTAACTTTGTCAGATATCATCGAATAACATCCATTGAAGCCCATTGAGGTCAACTGTAATTTTGTAATAATTGAAAATTTTCAAAGTCTATCTTCCTAATTTGAAGTCGAATTCCAACATTTCTCAAATATTTGAGTGAGTTTGCATCTAACTTTGTCAGATATCATCGAATAACATCCATTGAAGCCCATTGAGGTCAACTGTCACTTTGTAATAATTGAAAATTTTCAAAGTCTATCTTCCTAATTTGAAGTCGCATTTCAACATTTCTCATATATTTGAGTGAGTTTGCATCTAACTTTGTCAGATATCATCGAATAACATCCATTGAAGCCTATTGAGGTCAACTGTCACTTTGTAATAATTGAAAATTTTCAAAGTCTGTCTTCCTAATTTGAAGTCGCATTTCAACATTTCTCATATATTCGAGTGAGTTTGCATCTAACTTTGTCAGATATCATCGAATAACATCCATTGAAGCCCATTGAGGTCAACTGTCACTTTGTAATAATTGAAAATTTTCAAAGTCTATCTTCCTAATTTGAAGTCGCATTTCAACATTTCTCATATATTTGAGTGAGTTTGCATCTAACTTTCTCAGATATCATCGAATAACATCGATTGAAGCTCATTGAGGTCAACTGTCACTTTGTAATAATTGAAAATTTTCAAAGTCTATCTTCCTAATTTGAAGTCGAATTTCAACATTTTTCATATATTTGAGTGAGTTTGCATCTAACTTTGTCAGATATCATCGAATAACATCGATTGAAGCCCATTGAGGTCAACTGTCACTTTGTAATAATTGAAAATTTTCAAAGTCTATCTTCCTAATTTGAAGTCGCATTTCAACATTTCTCATATATTCGAGTGAGTTTGCTTCTAACTTTGTCAGATATCATCGAATAACATCCATTGAAGCCCATTGAGATCAACTGTCACTTTGTAATAATTGAAAATTTTCAAAGTCTATCTTCCTAATTTGAAGTCGCATTTCAACATTTCTCATATATTCGAGTGAGTTTGCATTTAACTTTTTCAGATATCATCGAATAACATCCATTGAAACCCATTGAGGTCAACTGTCACTTTGTAATAATTGAAAATTTTCAAAGTCTATCTTCCTAATTTGAAGTCGCATTTCAACATTTCTCATATATTCGAGTGAGTTTGCATTTAACTTTGACAGATATCATCGAATCACATCGATTGAAGCCCATTGAGGTCAACTGTCACTTTGTAATAATTGAAAATTTTCGAAGTCTATTTTCCTAATTTGAAGTCGAATTTCAACATTTCTCATATATTTGAGTGAGTTTGCATCTAACTTTGTCAGATATCATCGAATAACATCCATTGAAGCCCATTGAGGTTAACTGTCACTTTGTAATAATTGAAAATTTTCAAAGTTTATCTTTCTAATTTGAAGTCGCATTTCAACATTTCTCATATATTCGAGTGAGTTTGCATCTAACTTTGTCAGATATCATCGAATAACATCCATTGAAGCCCATTGAGGTCAACTGTCACTTTAAATAATTGAAAATTTTCAAAGTCTATCTTCCTAATGAAGTCGCATTTCAACATTTCTCATATATTCGAGTGAGTTTA
>NW_026614230.1:0-10491 GCF_026230105.1 Diorhabda sublineata
TTACGTAAAAAGCAAACACAAATTTCGATTAAATTTTGAATTTATGTGAAAAAAATTTTAAAATAAAAGTTGTTGATCTATTAATTTTTTACAACTTTGTTTAACTTCTATAAGACTGCCAGAAATGGAGATAAACCGTTTTTCATCGAACTATTATTTTTTTAGTTTCAAAAGCTATCAACCAAGATTTATGAGCTGATGAATTGTAATCTTTTAATACGAGGGCGGTTCGAATATAAGGTAATAACCTTCACTGGTTACATATTTTTGGGATTTCTCCAGAAGGTTTTTGATCCTTGGATAACTCGGACAAACTCCTCCATCAAGCTTCAACTTCTTCGCGAGCTCTTAAGACTGGATTCGGAGAGACGTTAGTGATTCTAGAACTACTGAGAATATTGACAATACTCCATCTATTAGTATAACAACAAATAATATGAGTAGTTCAATTGATTCTTCGCCAAATTGGACATTGATCGCTGATTCTTCACAATTGCAACCAGATTTTGTGAAATTAGGATAAAACAATTGAATTATCTATGGAAACTCTAGTTAGAATTACACTTTGATTAGATAATGTTCGCCAAAAGCTCCGGGATTAGAATGTTTTATGACTTGTTGAATAACCGTCGATCAGATCCGGGTATTTAAATTTCTATAGATAGTGAATATTCATATCATTATATTTTTAATTTGGATTGTAAATAAAGTGAATTTGACTCATATTTTGGATTGACTGATGTCTTATACCTTCTTATTTTCAAACTAAAACTATTTAGATGATGTTTATGTTTGCCATTGAATAGGAGAATTTTTCAGAAAATGGGAAAGTTTTGAAATTAAGAAAAGTTACTTCACACACTGACGCCAAATATCCATAGGCTTCTACAAGATATTTGCCAACAAAAAAAATCTTCATGAGGAATTATGATGAAAATCGAATATGGAATTATCTTGTTTTTGATGTAATTATTCAGAGAAGAATCTTGAGTTCTGTTGGTTTTTATTGGAAACTTTTTGGTGTGAAAACTCTCTAATTGCAGTGGTTAAGAGACGCCGCGTTTGGGGTATAACTTAGGTAAATAGTCAGACCGAAAATTACGAAGTTTAAAGAAAGGAGAAAGGAGGCTTCTACAAGATTTTTGCCAACAAAAACGAATCGAAAAGAGTCTACGAGTTTTTCACAATAATGGCAGATGAAAATAAGTGGAATAATTAAGAAAGTCCAAACCAGAATTTCCAAGATTTAACCTCTTGCAGTATACAGCAACTGTTCATATATCCGATTGAATTGAGCCAGGTAAATATAGTTCAAAGACTTTGTGTAAAACAAGGTGTATAGAAATGCTCGAAGCCGTGTTGACCTTAATGAAACAACTTCCTGCACTCCCCGCTCTTCTAGAAGCTCTTGATAGTTTAACGGAAGGTAGAGGAATTAATGAATGTGCTATCCTGCACTCTATTCTGTCGTAAGAGTTTTCATTCAGTGTCTTAGTTCTGTCTGAGAAACTTGGAATAACTTTACCCTCAACTCCAAGCAGAGTACATGGATGTGCACATAGCTTCTCAACTCAGATACAGAAAATTCAGGAAAAACGAGTCAACATTTGTCCATACTTTTATCCGTTACATCTACAATTTTTCTTGAAATAGGGTGTCTAGTAAAAATTGAAAGTCAAGGACTAGTCTCCCGATTTTTCCAGGTTGGTTATCACATTTTCCCAGTCGAAATTTCGTCAATATACTATCACCCTTCTATTATGATGATAATTAATTTTAGAAAATATAAGTATAATAGAACAACCAAATTTTTTTAGTTTAAGTAATTCTTCACTAACTGCTGTTTTTGAGAGTCTTCTTTTTAAGATACGTAACAATATTGTACCCTAATTGTGGCGGAAAAAAATGTTGAGAATCTTTGATTTGTGCATCGAAATAACGCGAAAAAAATTGTTATTGAAAAATAAATAAAATTGATTGGCTTGGACATAGGAAAAATTATCGGCTTGGCAGATGAAAGAATTTAATCATATTTATGAAATTTTTTTGCCAAATGAAATAGGGCATCAAATTGACGGAAAGGGGCGTAAACATGTTTGGCTCTGCGGTCAACGTGTTAATCATGGAATTACTCATATTTATGACGCTTTAAGACAATATAATTGAATTTTTTTTGGAAATTCAAGGAGAAGGCATGAAAATGATAAAATTTGGCATAAATAATAATTTGCATAAAACTAATGAAAAAATAGGATTTTTCAACAAACTTTATTGAGAAAATTAAGAAATTGTTATCAAAAATTAGAACGGTAATTTGCATTCCGACAGAAAATTCCTTTAAAAATCACGACATCGCCATTCAAAAGTATCTTTCTGCTATTCTCCTTATACTTCGTCCACGTTCTCTTCTTTATCCTCCTCTAGTTCTTGCTTCTCCTCTTCTTCTTGTTCTTCGTAGTCTTCGTTTGATTGTAACAGTGACAAATTGACAAGTATAAAAGAAACATTAAGAAAACGAATGGCAATACCAATACTGACCACTCCACATCAGATAATACTTCGAATGGCTAATGAAAATGCTTATAGAAAACAAAATGGTTAAAGTGAATCGAATAATAGAGGTAAATATTTAAATACAATAAATATATGTAAAAACTTATGGTATACATGTTGATTGGTTGATTGTACAAAGAATCGACACTGAGGACATACACACAGTTGCCCAAAATTTGTTAAATGAACATATCACGAAAGTAAAAGAAGATAAGAGAATACTTACATCGAGAAATCCAAGACATGTACTACTACTTTTACCACACTTACTATTACACTGTCTGACGCCTGTTTCGATGTTCTCCGTTAGTCTCTATTGTTTTGTACAAAACAAAAAAATATTACCGAGTATGATTTGATTTAAGATCGTTAGTTGATTGAATTAGTAAATTCACTAAAGGCATTGAACAAAATATGTAATTTGATCCATTTGGACTATTTCTTGAAAGAAAGACTATCATTACTCAGATTGAATTAGAACAACTTCCTAATTCAGTGGTAAGTTCAATAATTACTCATCTTGTACTGGATAGTGTGGACAATTTAAATTTTGGTATGTCTTAAATAAATCGAGTAGATAAACTCAAATATTTGAGATCCCTTAAATTCTTTTCGTAGAATATATGTATTGTTTTAAATTTTGTTTCCGCTCTAACTCCTTCATTATCTCGAAGTCGAACACCATTACTAACTAATTAAACCATACGATAGGATCGGGAAATATAAAAGGCTTTTCTTGGGTGATGGGATGGTTAAAAAATGTTTTTAAGAATTTAAATTTTAAACTCTGTCCCCACTTTCATGAATAAATTCAAGGCATTTTTTTTGTAAATTAGTTTTTCCTTGTCCTTGCAAAATGAAGTACCCAATAAGTCCCTTGAGTCGGGTAATTCATCAGTATTCATGTTTCTTTCCTGTTTTTATTTTTTATTGGAACCTCAATATCAGTGACATTATTAGAACATTTCTCTTATTTGTTATAAGAGAGACTCACTCTTGGAAACACTTAAAGTTCCAGATGAGTGTAATAATTCAATTTATGAAAATTTAGATGAAGCGGATTTTTCAGACTGATGTAAAATACAGAATATGCAATTAATATGCATATTGATGAGTATGATTTACACAAGCTAAATGCTTTTAAGCTTCCATTAGGCGCGCGGATATTTCTAACGTATTTGGTCGCGTTGTATATAGCAGATACATATATCAAATAAATTCTTTTTTGTTATTATTATTTTTAATATATTAATACAGCAAATTTTATATGAATACTTCTTTCCTCCACTTTTAATTCAACATTTTTGCAAGTAAAAAAAATAATTATTTTATATGTAAAATGTGTAAAATTTTAATAAGGTTAACGCCAGAACTAGGTTTAAAGTTACATTATTCATTCAAAATATTTTACAAACTTCAATTTCTTTATTATAACATTTATTACAAATCATATTTGTATGAAGTTTTATATATAAATGATTTCCACATTTTTTACAACAATATGCAGACACTGACGTTTTCTTATTTTCTACATAGCATGGTTCGCATCGCTTTCTTTTATCCGTTTTACTCATCCACGATATACCTAGGGTTTTTGCAACATCATTTTCGCCAATGACTAGACCTTCCGAAATATTAGCAAGTTTACCTTCTTTTAGATCATGCATTATGTCCGGAAAGTTTGATCGCCACTTTCGAAGTGGAAAGCAGCCTGATCCAATAACTTCACATAATTTAAGACAACTTTCTCTTGCAATGTGAATGTCATCGAAACCTGTCAAAAGGTCATCGACATAGAAGTCATGAAGAATAATATTTGAAATAATCGGGAATTCTCTTTCACAAAGTTCACCTAATTCTACTAAATACCTAATAGCTAAAAATGGTGCACTTGTAGTACCATAAGTTACCGTGGAAAGTTCATAGACACTTAGTGCTCTATTTTTGTTATCTCGCTATAGAATTCTTTGCATTTCATGCTGATCTTTTGACACCAAGACCTGACGGTACATTTATTCAATGTCCGCGGTAACAATATATTTATATTGTCTAAAGCGTAATAATATTGACACTAAATCATCTTTAATTACCGGTCCTTTTAGCTGAAGTTTATTAAAAGAAACTCCACTTGTAGATCGCGCCGAGGCGTCAAAAACTGTCCTTAATTTCGTTGTTGCGCTATGCATACGTAGAATTCCATGGTGCGGTAAATAATAGGCATCCTCATGATTTACTTCAGATACCTCTCCTATGTTTTGCATATGATTGAGCTTTTCATATTCGAGAATAAAATTCTTGTACATTCTTGAGAATTGGTATTTTTTTGAGAATTTTTGCTCAAGCGATTCACCTAATATTTGGACTTGCTTTCAATGGAATCGATACAACAAAACGACCTTCTTGAGTTCTTGTTGTTGTGTCTTTAAAATGAGTTTCACAGTCCATTTTCTCTTTGGACCAAGGACTGGCAGTTTTAACACTTTCTATTTCAAAGAATTTTGATAACTGGTCTTGGATATATAAATCACCTTCATTTTGAATCAAATCACAAACTATATTATTAGAAATTTTAAACCCTTATATTTTACCTGAAACCAATCACCCAAGCCGAGTTTCCTGTAAAACAGGACCATTTGTATTTAACTTCAATTGGTTTGGACATAAAACATTCCAAAAAATATCAGCACATATCAGCATCTCGATTGGTCCGGGCTTATGGAAGTTTTTATGTTGAGATTTAAATTTTAAACAACATTTATATTTCACATTAGAGACGGCACTGGTCAAACCAGAAACAGCGAAATTTATTGTTTGCTTTGGAATATTTAGTTTTGAGTGAAGAGACTCAGTTATAAAGGAAGACATTGATCCTGAATCTAGAATAGCTCGAACAGGTACGTAAGCACCATAACTGTTTAAAACATCTACTACTACAGTGGATAACAGAATTTGAAAATGTTCCGAACTTGTAATTAGGGAAACATTTTCTTGATTTATATTTTGATTTGCTTGATTTTTGTTTTCTATGTGTAAAAGAGTATTGTGTTTACTCTTACATGTTTTACATGAAGCATACAATCTGCATTGGTTGGTTTTGTGGCCACTTCGAAGACAGTTTAAGCATAACTTTAGTCTTTTGGCTTGTTCCATGCGATTTAGCACAGACATTGCCATGAATTTGTCGCACATAAACACTCTGTGATCGCCACTGCATATGGCACACTTGAAACCTTGAAAAGAGGTTTTGTTTTCATGTGAATTATTTTCTGAATCGGCAGAAAGTAAGCCCCTGGTTTTTCCTGATTTGGATCCCTGTTCAAGTTTGTTCAACTCTAATCGCTCTAGCAAGTCTGATCTACTTCTTAAAAATTCATACATATCCTCAAGAGAAGGCAAATCTTTTTTGGACTTGTATTCCTCCCATTTACTAACAGATCCATCGTCCAAACTTTTAGCCATTAAATGTAAAATTAGAATATCTCACTGATCTGTGCGAAGTTTAAGAAGAAGTAGTTTACAATGAATTGATGAAGAATGTTGCCAGTGAGTTGATATTCATTATTTTCATTACTAAAGTGGAGTTTATTACTTCATTCTATTATAATCCTTTTTTTTTTCGTGTTTAAAACTTATCGGATTGATTCCTTAACGAATATAGCTGTCATAAAAACTCCCGATCTTTTTTTTTATATTGCTGACTTGCTGTACTATTATGACAAAAACTTTTTATAAATTACTGATATCCAACCCAATTTTACTTAGAAAATTTTTGAATTGCTAAACAAGATATTTTCTAAAACGACTGATTTCTTCAATAATTCACTTTATTTTCTTCAATTTTCCTGATTTTCATGTCTCTTCTTATTTTAACTTATGCAAGAAATTATAACTTCATAACTTTCTCAGTATGTAATGTATCTTAAATATTCATATTATTACAATTCATGTGTTTAAAAAAAAGTAAAGGTGATAGGAAGCTTTTGTTTTTTTATAAACATCGCTAGAGTATAGATTTTCTAACGATATATAATTTGTTTCGATATCTTTTTGTTAACCACAGTTGTAATTGGACCATTTTGACGATATCCAAGTTGCATGATTTGCGAAATTTATCAGTGCAAAGGTGGAAACAATGTAACGGCTTTTTGTGATGGTTATTGAGCAGCTAGATTTTTTTTCGGCGTGAACATTGTATTCAGTCTGTTTGATTATATAGCCACTGCTTTTTATAAATAATTCCCTTGCAGTACGCTGTATATCAAAATAAACTTGTACAGTATGTAATGAATAAAAACCGAAATTGCAGGATATGTTGTGATGTCTGCTAGTCAAAAACGGATATTTTAAATTTCAAAAAGTCATAAGAAAACATCACGAATTCGTAATAAAACAAACAATATCCAATAGAAAGTTTGATTATTAAATTTTATACAACAAATATTAAAACATAATAATTCATTCAGTTTTACGAATTAAGAAACGTAATTGGCTAAAAATCGATTATGATCGATTATTCGAGTGGTAATCGTTGTGATTGTCAAGATATCCCAAAGCGTTTCATTACACAATGAAATTCGAATGTCCAAAAAAGTGGTTTAAAATATAAGGAATAGACAGTGACGGATTGACAGTTGTAATATGGCATTAATAAATCTCGTCTAAACTTTGCTACACAATATTTTACTGTTTATAACGAACTAGCAATCTCGCCCTGCTTAGAATTCAGTTCAGCTTCCATATTATTTGGGCTAATGCCTTTCAAATAAAAGTTTTGTATAGATTGTGTACTTTCTAATATTTTTCAAATAACTACCGCTACATCTAGGTCAGGCTAGGTACTTGTGGGAGCACCCACTCCATTGACGACCTCGTTGAGAAATTTTTTATTCGGAATGTTTTACGCAACGTATTTTTTTGGGGGGGGGGCGGGGTATATTTCATATCTCCCTTTTTTTTCCAGGACGTACATGAAGTTCTAACGGCGAGTAAAACTATACGTTGTATACTTTTTTATTAATTCATCCTCCCAAATAAATAAAAGCGTGGAGGGAAAAAAGTTGGAAATGGAAAACAAAAGGTGAACCTCCTCGTCGAGTTTATAAACTGTGTTACAGAGAAATTTTGTTGTAACTGTTCATTAAATTAGATCATTGAATACAATTATTGTTGATTTGATAGTCGAAATTATTTTATTTTGCAAATGGAAGTTCACATGTATTGTTTGATATATAAAATAAACTCGGATCTTATTTTCCTTATAGGTAATGTATCTCTCCCTAAGTCCACTTATTTCTGGTTCCTAGAAATCCACCAATATTTTTTTATGATAATTGACAATTTCTTTCTAGAAAAAACGGTTTCTATAAACAAATTTCGTTTGTTATTTCGAATACGACAGTTCTGAGAAACAAATGTCGGTTTATTTTCGAAAAACAAAGTTTCTGAAGACCAATTTTGGTTTGTTTTGAAACATAAAGTTTCTACAAACAAAATTTGGTTTCTAATTGCAAAAGAAAGTCTCTTGTGACAATATATTTTTGTTTTCGAAAAACAAAGTTTCTAAAGACAAATTTTGTTTTTTATCGAATTGGAAATTCCCGAAGTCAAATTTTGGTTTGCTTTTTAAAAAACAAAGTTTCTAAAGACGAATCTCATCTTTATTTGGAAAAATGAAGTTTGTACCAACAAATTTTGGTTTTTAATTGAAACAGAAAGTCTCTTAAGACGAAAGTCTATTTTTCGACTCACCAATTGGTTTCAAAGAAGAATCTATCAAAATCGTTAAAAAACCAAAGGAAAACCACCTCTACGTCGATGGAATGGAAAATTTAACTACAAAACAGGACCATGTTCTAAATAAAACTGTTTACTTAAGTGAAATGCGAGAAGAAAAAGATGAACCCTTTTTGATCTTCTGTTCGGGAAAGACGTGCCTTGGTAGCTGATTCCTCGGAATTGCACTTCCCCATTAATCGTAATCCCCTAGCCTCTACCTGTCGCATAAGTCTTGGAAAAACTGCTCTAGGTGGGAATTTTGTTCAATAAAGTTGATCGATTTTTGATCTCGTAGAATAACTATCGATTTTTGATCTTGAAAAAGCATTTGTATATCTTCCTCAGTTAAATCCACAACATTCACAAATACACTGATTGATTCGCGTTTATATAACCATGTTGTCGTCTACAAAAACTGAAGGTAAACATTTCAGTGGATTATCATTATAACAATCGTCGTTTTATATAAATTCCTTTCGTACAATATATTTACTTTCGTAATCACATCGACAATTGTTTTAATGGTAACATATTCTGCGAGTCCAGATTGAAACAGATAAAAAAAGTTAATTTCTGACGATGATCCCCTTAAACGGCGTCGGGAATAACTCCTAAACTAAGTAATCTTATGGTAGAACTGGGAGAGTATTTAGTTGGAATTGCAATAAAAAAATATCCACATGACCCATTTCGTTAAACCACAAACTGAAAACGCGCGAGAAATACTCATTAAGTAAATAAAAAAGAAGTAAAAAAAGTTAAACCAAATAAAAAAAAGGACGAAAGTATGTTGAAATCGTTTGACATAGATAAATCAACAACAACCAATGAAAATAAAACATTTTGGGTGTTCCATACTTCCCACTAAAATCCTCCAATCATATTAGAATAAAACACCACAATATGTTATGAATAATTATGTAGTGAATAACTCTCAAAAAAACTTTATTAAAAACGTTAGAGCAACTTTATTGGGATGAATAAATGATAGTTATACTTTAGCCCAACTTTATTGGGATACATAAATGATAGTTATACTTTAGACCAACTTCATTGGGACACATAAATGATAGTTATACTTTAGCCCAACTTTATTGGTTTACATAAATGATAGTTATACTTTAGCTCAACTTTATTGGGACACATAAATGATAGTTATACTTAGGCCCAACCAGGTTTGAATCACAGTCCCACCAAGTTTAGGACACTTGGTCCAAGTCTGGGCCTATACCTGACCCATCGTAAAATCTCATATGGGAAACAATAAGATGCTTTGAATATGGAGCTCTTCGAGGAAGTTTTGAGATTAAAATTTGTTATAATACACGTATATAGAAACGAAATTTTATAATAAATCTGAATTTGCATTACAAGTAATTTCGTATTGAAACATGAGAAAATTCTCTTTCGAATTTATCCTTGGAAAACGGGCAAAAACACACACAAACTCGATATTCTTTGGGGATGCTTTAGCGAAATGAAATGCCCGCTTTTTCTGCTTAACGATTTGCTATTCGTTAAATGTGAAATTCATTCCAATAATATATCAACAAACGGAAACGGAAACTTCATTTATTTACTTACAAAGTTTTCTCTAACTAATTTTTAAAAAATCAATTGTAACTTTATTCATATTTTTGAATAATCAACTGATCCTGAAAATTAAGTATTTCGATGTTTACCTGGACAAGTTGTTTGATAAATTCAAAACCCAGTTTTTTTTATTTAATTCTTTTTCGCACGATTTATAACTTATTTGATCACAATTCCCAGAAAAAATATAAAAGCTCCTTAATAATATTTTTTATCATGAAACAAGTTAATTATAGATTAGGCAACTTGAGGTAGACAATCCAAACAACAAGTTTTTATAGCCGTTTATTGTATTTATTTTTGGAAAAACTCACATGGTAAACGAAGCTGTGTTTTCTGGAAGGATGAGATCTGATATCAGCTCTTTTGGATTCACTCTTATTAATTAAAAGTCCAATTTCAAGCATTATTTCGAGATAAATTGTTCAGTTCAGAAGCTCAACTGTCCTCATTATCAAAAATAAAGATTAATAACGTCATAAGCTCGAATGCAGTATCAAAATGGTCTCACTTGATTCATCAGCACTACTAGGTTTACAGTTTATGTTTATATTTTCGTTGTTGTTTGAC
>NW_026614231.1:0-10477 GCF_026230105.1 Diorhabda sublineata
CACAATCAGCTGTTATTTTATAGGGCAAACCATGATGAGTAACGTAATTTAATATATCGTCAACAACTGAGGTTCCATTCACACTTGACATTGAATAAGCTTGACCGTAACGAGAGAATGCGTCGATTATAGTTAAATATGACTGATTTGCTATTTTAAAAGTATCTATATGTATATGCTCAAATGGTTTACTAACTGTTGGGGTCAAATTGAATTCAATTACTGGTGGGTTTCTATCATCTTTATTCTTTTGACATATTTCGCAATTATTAACAAAGTTTTCTATTTTATATTTGCGCCAATTATAATTTTCGTTAATTATTTTTTTTTATCTTCTTTTGAATAGTTAAAGTTGTGAATTTCATATTGGTTTGTTCCAAATGGCTGGACTTTATGAGGTTCATTAAAATTCTATAAATTGTCTTAAACGTTTCATTTGTGTGACATTGATTGTAATTTAAATTTTTATATTATTTTCTTTTTCCATTAGTTGAATAAGCAAAGTTATGAATTATATTATTAAATTTCTTATATATACTCTAATTAATTATTATATATAATATTAATTATTATCATAGTTTCTAAAAGTTTACTAATTTTTTTTTATATTTTACTTATTTTAATTTCTATTCATTCTAAATCTTATCTACTCTTATAACATAATAATAAAAAAGAAAGAAAGGTCTTTGTATAAAAATCCATTTTATAATTTCTTGAATTGCGTACCATTTTAATGAATTATAATATCTACGTTTCCAAAATAGTTCTTCAATTAAACTTTCATATAGTATAGCATTTAATTTTCTATTGAAATATTTTAAACTTATTTCATTATTATTTCTATCAAATTCTTTGTTAATTGTTTCATAATTAATAACCATTTTCTCATTTTCATTATTCATGTCTCTTTTATTAATCATATTATTTTTATTTTGTGTGTCCAATATATTTGTATTTAATTCAGATTTTATAACATAACATTCTTTTTCTAATATATCATTATCTATTTTTATAACATCATTTATATCTTTTTCATTTTTAATTCATCTAATTCCGTATATTTTAATTTTACATTTAATTCCACTTTATCAAATAATTCTAATTCTCCTTTTGTATTATTATTCATTTCTCCTACCATTATAATATTTTCTTCTAAATTCTTTTCTGTTATATTTAATTTATCTTTTTCTTCTTCGTCAAATAATTTACTAAGATCTAATTCTACTTGTCCCTTTATTTCTTCACAATGATTTAATTCCGATTCTTTCATTTTTATGAATTTTTGAATTTTTGGTGATGAATTATTAGATGTAAAATTTATTTCAATTATTTTTTCACTGGATTCTGGTTCGTTAGTTTCGATGAAATTTTCAAAATATGTTAATGGATCATTGGGAGTAAAATTTATTTCTTCTATTTTTGATTCTTTTTCCGAAGCTCTTTCCGAAAATTTTCTATTCAATCATTATTTTCATCGCGCTCGAACAAATGTTGAAAATCAATTATTTCTTCTTCTTCTTCTTCTTCTTCTTCACTATTTTTATAATTATTATTGTATAATTCTTCAGATGTAAAATTTGGTTCGTTTCGTGATTTGAAATATTTATTATTGCTTGTATTATTATTATTGTAATTGTTATTATTATTTATACGTCTACTAGGTCTGTCAGAAAAATTTCTCGATGTCGTAGACATCGATCGGTTCTGGTCTAGGTAAACGGTTTACAAGTATTTGGTTCGGGCGGAAAACATTTTTGCTGGGACCAAATACTTGTGCATTCGTCGGGTAATTTTGCCTTCTCTGTGACATGGGATTTATGTTTATAAGTTGACTAGGAAAATTATTATTATAATTATTATTATTATTGTATCTTTCATTATTATAATTATTATTGTTATTATATCTATTATAATTATTATTGTAGGGTTGTCGGTAGAAAGAATTGTATTATACTATGTTGATTATTTCTATATTGATTATTATTTCTTATTTTGTTTGTTTGGATGTCATTATTATTATTATTATTATTATTATTATTATTATTATTATTATTATTATTATTATTATTATTATTATTATTATTATTATTATTATTATTATTATTATTATTATTATTATTATTATTATTATTATTATTATTATTATTATTATTATTATTATTATTATTATTATTATTATTATTATTATTATTATTATTATTATTATTATTATTATTATTATTATTATTATTATTATTATTATTATTATTATTATTATTATTATTATTATTATTATTATTATTATTATTATTATTATTATTATTATTATTATTATTATTATTATTATATTTATCTCTAGGCTCATAAAATTGGCCGTAAAGTCTTTCAAAATTTTCAAATTCATCAACGTAAGCCATAGCGTCGTCTAAAGAGTTAAGCTTTTTTAAATACATATTATTGCGTATAACACCTGAACATCCCGCTATAAAGGTGTTCAAGGCTGTTTTCTCACAATGATTTATTTGACATCTCTTATCAATTTCGGCTAAATTTAAATTGTTGCTAATTATTTGTATAGTTTGACTTTTTAACAATTGAATGAAGTCTGTTTCCAAAAGCTATTAGATTTTCATTTTCAAATGGTCTGGTTCTACTTAATTCTTGTAAAATACAATCTAAATCACGTCTATCTGCAAAACACTGTATCAACGCTTCTTTTAATTTAAACCAAGTATTCAATTCTATCCTATTTCCTACCATTAGTTCAGCCTTATCTATTAATTTCTCTTGTATATATTCTAATATATGATTATTAACGTCTTGATCGTTATAAACTGAATACGTCTCTATTAAGTTTTCGCATCGATTTATAAATTTGTTTAACGTATTTTTATTTCCGTCGTATGGTTATATGTTTTCTAATTTTAATTTGAACAATTCCCAATTTAGGGTTTTTGGACTTGAAGTTGCCATTTTTATATAGTCTGGATTCTCTTTTAAGTTTAAATTACTGAATGTATTTAATAATTTATCTAAATCGTTCATAAAATTAATATTCAAAGTTATTAAATTATCTCTTCCTTATTCAAAGTTTTGATAAGGATGGATAATAAAAAAGGAATAAAAATAAGGAAACTTGGCACTTACAGCTATCTGAAGTCCTGAAGTTCCTCGTCGCACACGTAGGTCTAGTGCTGCTGTACTGAAGTACGTAGTCGGAATTTTTATCGCGTGAAAAATCGCGACCGCACTAATCCGAATGACTGCGCCACTTATAAATTTCGGTTTTCGAAATTTATTTTTAAAAAATTTTATTTTACAATTAATCTCAAGAGCGAACTAATTATAAACATTGTTAAGTTATTTACAAAAGTGTTATTTATAATAAAATATATGCTGATACATGTTTACGATATTTAATAAATGCTGATACATGTTTACGATATTTGATAAATGCTGATACATGTTTACGATATTTGATACAATTGCGTTTTTATAAAATGTCCTTCAAGAATTTTCTACATGTAACTCTCATTATTTTATTTCTGAAATTACTTTTACCAAAATTACTTTTACCAATTATGATATACAGGGTTTTTCTCAACTATTTGTATTTTCTAATATAATATTAGAAAAATATCGATCATATATATGTTTTCTAGTAGTTTTCCAAAAAAAAATTCCGTTCTTACAAACACATTTTTTGTAAATGCTTTGCAAAGTAGATTATATATATATATAGGGCGAGTCTTCTGTATTTGAGATTTAAAAAAATTCATTTTCGTAGCTATTTAAACATCAATCACGATTACAATCTAAACTTATCTACAGGATGTGCCTAAAATAATCAATCAAACCAAATAGACGATATCTCATGATATCAAATTAATTTTACCAATTCGTGTATAAAACTAGTTATTTATTTTTGTCTTTTAACCTGACATAGATGTAGAAAGAGTTATACAGAGTGTACCAAATAATAATTGATGTCATTAAAAATCATATTTTGAAATTATACCGAACTATACTGAATGTTGCAACTCCTTTACAAACATATTATTTTGTTGGATGGGAGCTCCTGTGTAGTAGGTATACTGGATTGATCACATTTTTTGAAGAAATGGTAATAATTACGGCTTACAATAAATTTTAGCAATTTTCTTATAAGTTTAACGTATAGAGAATACTAAAAAAAAATTACACGAAGATAAATTACAGTGTGATACATTCGAAACAAGAAATATAATGAGAATTTCAATTTTGGGCTCACTTTGTATATAAAATAACAAATAATTACAATTTAATCGACTACGATGATATTGCATCTTATTAAGAAAGTCACTTAGGTAAATTCTTTTTCCTAACTTACAATAACTTACAGAGGGTTCTTTCATTTACCTACCACTCATATAAATTTGTATACACCTCTCAAAGGAGTCATTTTCAAAAAATTATGTTTAAAGCGTTCAAGATAATTTCAAAATATGGACCTCAAATACAACTAATAAAAAAATGCTTTTGATACGTATTAAAACGACCCCCTAATACCCAACTTTTTAACAAAATTGGAGCACCCTGTATATCAATATAATTTTCTATCGGATACAGAGAGAAGTAGGCACGTAAATAAAAAATGTTTCCTAATGAAATTAATACTCAAAATTTATGAAATCCAGCTATTCAATAAGAGATGTCACTATTGGTCATTCGACCATCAACCACTGTTCGTAGAGTATAGGATTCAATTTTTTAGAAATTTCCATTCATATTTCCGTGATGGTGGACAAATTATTCAATAAAAATATGTTTATTTACTCTGACACACAACTTTGGTCTTAATAAAAAAATAAATTGGTGTGAAAATAACGGACGCCATCTTCCTTTCAGTTTTGTAAATAGGTGACAAAAAGTCAAGTGCTGAAACATACGAAATGGTAGAAACTAATATTGAAATGAGCTCAGTATGAGCTTCTGTACATAGATAGCGCTGCTAGTACTAAAAATCTAAACCAAATTCACGTTTTGGAGTTATTATAAATAGAATAAGTGACGCAATTTGCTAATTTATGTCCCGAGTAAATACTTTTGATTTCAGGATAAATTTGCGCCTTTCCATTTTGCAAATCCATTCGAGAGTATTTTGTTACTCGGTTAACTAGATACGTAGAAGAAAGTCACCACAGAAATGTCCATATCTCAATTTTTTGAACTTTTTTTTATTTGAAGAACTTTTCAGTGAAGTGAAAAATTATTTATTTGGATATAAAACCAAAATTTCGGCAATACTCTGAGAAAAGCATAATTGATTTCTGGAATTCTGAAATCTCCGAATAAATAATTTTTCACTTACCTGAAAATTCTACAATTTCTTAATTCTCAATATTCCTTCTATATAAAAAAAGAAAAAAGAAAAAATAAGAAAAAAGAAAAAACACACACACAGATAAGCCGGCTTTTTTTCGTTTAGTTCATTCTTATTGCAGCTTGGGGGCGCTGAAAACTGTTTAAAAAATTAACATTGAGTGTCCAAGTCTGAAACGGATGGTCTGTGGGCCAGATCCACGCTCATGCGTGCTAGGATCCGTTTCAGACTAGTATTCTGACGTCATGTTAAAATATGACTGTCTTTGGCGGGATTTTTCGCGCAACTGTCATGGCGTTGATGTAGAATAGTTGTTTGATACGAACTCTACCATTTTGTACTAGTTGGCAAAGGGCCGCACAAGAACTTCGCGGAGTCCGCAGGTTCCCCACCTATGCCCTAGAGAATGGTTTATTGCCAAATGTTGTTGGCTTCATTATTGGTGACGATGCATTTCCGCTAAAATGTATTTGATGAAACCATATTCAAAAGTATCACTTTCGGAAAAGCAGAAAATTTTTAATTATTTTTATTTTCTCAGTCAAGAAGGATAGTAGAGAATGCTTTCGGAATTATAGTTAGTAGATTTCGTGTTTTTGAGAAGCCTATAGCATGCTTACCAGAAAGTGTTGATAAAATTATGAAACGCTGTTGCTCAATACACAACTATTTGCAAATAACTTCTTATAACATTAATACCCCAAATGAAGTGACGGATTAAGACTACTTGATGCCCTAAGCAATCCATGCCTGTGGGTCCCCCTATCCGTATGCCAGACATTTTTACAAATTTCCAATCTCTGTGAAAACTTGTACGAGAACCGCGACTTTATAGGTATGTTAGCGGTTTATTGGGTCATTATCACTTTATTTGTACTGTTTAGTGTATCCCAGGGTATGTGTTTAGTTTTATTTCTTTCTTTGATTATGTTACCTGACGCCTGATAATATTGTAACCATCCCTAATCTTACCCACACATGCGCACGTGTACAGAACGTCTACCACTAAAATGACAGGTCAAATCGCGCTTTTTGTATGGAGTGTCATACCTGTGATACGGTAGTAATTCATTTAAATGAACTTAGCAGCATGAGCGGTTTTAGCGCTCATAGCTCATAGGATTCGACTCGGAACACGGCCTAAGTCGGACTCCACCATAGAGTCCGACTCTATGAAAACTTAAAACGCGCGAATTTTCAAATTAGTCCTAGAAACTTTTTTTGGTTTGGTTTTTGGTGACGTGAGATGAGAGTGAGACATGATGCCCTAAAGACGGTTTATTTTTGTGCTTCTTCTGGTGCCCCCACAGACGTGATGCCCTAGGCCAGATATGGGCAACCTTTGACATGCTGAGGGCCAAACTTTAGCGTGCAAAACGTTCGCGGGCTGCGTTTAAAAGTACTTATTGCATTTTAAAGTAGTGATAATATTTTTTTGCGATAGATATTAGACATGAAATAATACGACAATGTTATTATTGTATTATGTATTTATTATTGACATGTATGTATATATTGACAATGTGATTATTGTATTTATTAAAATAACAAAATGAAATTATAATTAAATAGTTACATTTGCAATTGTTACAAACTACAAAAGTTAAATACACTGAAGTCAATGAGACACTTGAGCTTGAATTTGGGAAACTAATCCATCGATATTTGGATGAATTCCACTGATACAAAGACGTAAAGAATTTTCCAAATTATCGTCAGTCAGTCTTATACGATGTGTTGATTTATTAACTTTCATCAATGAAAAGAGCTGTTCGCATTTATAAGTACTGCCAAACGCAGAAATCAATCTTCTTGCGAATTTTCTAAGCTGCGGAAAATTGTCTTCTTCTAGTTATTTTTTGTAGAAATCGCACAACTCTACGTCTTCAAATTTGGATTTTAGGAGTGAGTTTTCTTGAATCTCGATTAACTCCATTTGTAAGTGTATTGGAGCATTTTGTACATTACATTTTGTAGGAGTAGCAAATAAATTGAAACATTCTTCTATGTTTTTGAAGTCGCTAAATCTGTTCGAAAATTGTTCCGGCAGTAACTTGAATTCTTCAGCATATTGAGCATAAGCAATATTTTCATACGCAGAGAGCGTGTTGAAATGGTAACTGTTACCAGACTGCATCTGTGACTCCCACAAGCGTAGTTTGATCTGAAACGCTTTCAAAATCATTTACTAACTGTCCTTGTTTTTGAAGTTTCAAATTTAAATCATTCAAATAGCCTGTAAGATCGACCAGAAATGCTAAATCACTCAATTCAGATAGTGGCTTATCTTTTATTTTCATAAAGTCTGCTATCTCATTTCTAAGCTCGTAAAACAGTTTCAACATTTTTCCTTTGCTCATCCATCTGACTTCACAATAATATGTTACGTCGTTATATTCAGCTGATATTTCATCCAAAAACGTCTTGAACTGACGATGGTTAAGCACTCGGGATCCAATAAAATTGATGGTTTTTACTACCACATTCATAAAATTGTGGAGTCGAATGGACTTAGAACACAAGTTTTGTTGGTGGATAATGCAATGAAGGACTATCAAATCATCTTTTTGTACATTTAATTCTGTTGCTTTTTCATTCAAAATTCCGATGAAACCTTTTCGTTAGCCGACCATAGAAGGTGCACCATCAGTGCATACTTCAATTAATTTTGACCATGGCAGGCCAATACCTTGTGAATACCTCTCCTCTAGTGGTTGCTTTTAGCGGCTGTAAAGCTAGCAATTCCTCAGTAACAGTGAACTCCTTATCAATACCTCGAATAAATATAGCCAGTTGAGCTGTGTCAGACAAATCGGTGCTCTCGTCTAATGCTATGAAAAATGATTCAAAACCAGCCATACGGTCAGTCAATGTTGTTTTTATATCATTAGCCATCATTTCTATACGTCTTGACAAACTAATTTTTTCAAATTCATTTTTATTTTCAGGACACAAAACACCGCAAACTTCTAACATACACTCCTTGATAAATTCTCCTTCGGCAAATGGTTTTAATGCCTTTGCGAATTTTGAGCTAACTATAAAACTAGCTTTCACAACATTATCAAGTTGTGTTCTTTGTTTATGCTGTTTTTCAATATTTGCTCTAAGCTTCTGGATTTTGTCTGTTCTTAATTGTCCTGTCAGTGAGTGCTGTGTAGCATGCTTAAATGAGTAATGCCTCTTTATATTGAATTCTTTCATTACTGAAATGGATTCATTACAAAGCAAACAAATAGGCTTACCATTGTGCAAGATAAAAAATAATTCTTCAGTCCATTTTTCTTGAAACTGGCGACCCTCTGTATCTACTTTTCGTTTCTTTCCACCAGACATCATTTTTTTTTACTTTTCGTTCAATAAACATAATAACAAACTATATCGCTTGTCTGAGTTATCACCTCGGTAGCTCAAATAGAACTGAACTAACTTTCGGGCCATCCATCCGCTTATATAGACAAAATGAAGGAATAATCTGGAATAAACTAGTTTAGAATAATCGAGAAGCAACAAATAAAATCTTTTGATGTGTAGCCCGTGCGTGAGGCGGCAAACTTCAAAGAATTTGATTGAGCAAGCCGAGTGGCGGTGATTATGAAAAAGTGAGGCGGCAAACATCGAAGGTTTTGATGTTTGCCGCCTCACCGTCACTCCCGTGAGTAAAGTAAGGAAACATAAGGAAACTTGTGTAGGCTATGGGATTCATTAGTCTATTGATAACTCCACATTTTTATAGTCTATTCATATCATATCCGGTGCCGGATAAGATAAAAAGCACAAACAAGTGTTTTCTTTCAAAAATATGTACTAGTATAAGTATATGTACTAGTACTAAGTATAAGTACTTAGTTTAGCGTAATATTTCTTTAATTGGGTTTTTCCAAAATGTCTCGCGGGCCAGATCATATCTTACACGGGGCCGGATCCGGCCCGCGGGCCGGTGGTTGCCCATATGTGCCATAGGCAATTGCTTAATTTGATTAAGGGTTAATCCGTCACTGCCCAAATGGATCTGTCGATGAAGAAGATATACAAAGCGGCCAAATTAGATTAGGTATTTGAAGAAATGAGACTAATGTACATTTGCCGTCTGTAAGAACTTTAGGAAGTAATCATTCTTCAAGACACGCAAGAGAAATACGAAACCGAATCTGCCAGTACCTTATGGGTGAAGGTGTCGTCTCATGGCAGCAGCGGATGATTTTTTTATTGTACTTTAATATAAATGCTACAATATACTTATAAGGAGATTATCCTTGTACCCAGGTCTTTTATTTTCCTCTACGTTACGTAAAAATGCGTCCATTTCCTTGAAACATTTTACATTGGGAATATAAATATCTTCCGATCCTGCTCCCGACTTCATCAAATCGCTTATTTTCTTTTTTTCTTGAGACTAAGTTGACCTCAACGCCCGTATCTTGTTTTTCATTTCAGGCACTCCGAATCCTTTTATGGCCACGATCTCCTCAATTTCATTATACGCCGAATCCCGAGCTTGTTAATTTTTATAAATTGCAGCCCCTGTGCCTCATAGGCATCGCCTTTCGCAATATTCTTCTACAAACTTTAATGTTGTCGCTTCACTCTAACGAGACATCTTAACACGCTACTAAATAAAATAAAAATAATCCCCTCACTCTGTACTAATAAACTAGACTGAAGCAACCTGTCTACACTCGTTTAGTCGGCGTTTAGTCAAGTTGTTTTCAACATACAAGTTACTAAATTTAGCTACTTGATTTGGTAACTTGCTTTAGGTATTTGACACGTTTAAAATCGGCTATATTTTTAAGTTTTATGCATTTTTAGTTATTTAGTTTTGATCCTGTCAAAAGATAAAAAAGAAGAAGAGGGGACATTGATAAAAACATAGTAGCTAGTAAACCTGATAATGAAAGTACTAATAAATAAAACTATTAGTAAATAAATATATTTTTAATAAAAGAAGCAATTGAACAATGAACAACGAAACATGGTGTCAGAAGCGTAATCGAAAATCGCCGAGAGCTTAAAATGAATAAAAAATAAAAGTTAGACATAAGCCATTTTCCCTCCAATAAGTATAATAAAAAACGAGAAGTTAAAAATGGAATACTTCAAGTCCCCGGAAGCGTTTAACGTACAGGAGCCACA
>NW_026614233.1:0-10458 GCF_026230105.1 Diorhabda sublineata
CGCTCCTATTATATCAATCATTATATACAGGTAAATATTTAAAAAAAAAATGTGTTGTAGGGGACTGTTTTATCAAATTTCCAAAAATATTTCCTAAATGATAGAATCACTGCAAAAATCTTCAAAGCCGGGTAGATGGTGTTCTCTTGTTGCTACTTCAATAATATAATTCTTTTTTTGTAACTTGACATTCACAGACGTTACACTACAAATTTCCAGGCCCAGTTCAGATCAAGCTACCATAGCGAAATTAGTAAATATGTTAGAGTACATACAATTCTTTTTTATTAGAGGCCATTTTGGTAAATGAGAAATCACGCTCCTTTACCTAAAAATAAATTATTTGTAAACTACTTCCAGTATTGGTGTAGTGCCTATACTAATTATTAAAAAAGATATTCAAACACTTGCCAACACCTTAAAAGCATATTCATCAACATAAAACATTGTGTTGTATACGTGAGTATTTTTATCAAATTACTTAGTTAAAGGTGTAGAAAGTGTGAAAAATAATTGTACATACCTACTATAAGAATCAAAATTTTAAAAATTAAACATTTTCAGTCAAAATTTACTTCATTACATAAACTACATTCACTTAATCTTCACGTATAAAACTTAAACATAAGTAAGTTTTCCAACTAGATACCAATTCCGTTTCTAACATTATAATGAATTCCGAAGTTCCTTTGTTTCAAACTTTGGTTTACTTTGACCTTGGCTCTAGTTCTACTAAATTTGGTTAATGGACAATATTTCCCACAATTGATCTAAACAAAGATCAAGAAAATAATTTTGACGAGAATGTTTATGAAAAAATATAAGCTAGGCAACATTGCTATGTAACTGTATTCATTTATGTTTTTGTTTTATCTAGCATAGAATGTTTGAAAGAAATAATATCAAATACTAGTTTTATTTCAATACAAATTTACTGTAGACATGTACCAACAAATCTTCGGGACAAACATATAGGTTTTTAACTAGGATATGCTTATTTATTATAATCATTAGTCAATTTAAGTCAAAAACAAGATGAAAGTAATGTGAAAACAAAAAACAAAGGCTAATAGATTAGCCTGGCCAGCAACTTCAGTACTTTCATCAAGTTGAAGTGAAAAGTTTGTTTTATTTAAACTGTAACAGTGAATTTGACCGATTTTTTTTTGCTTCCTTCTCAGTGAATGAAACTTCAGATTCTAACCTACAGAGTGTTCTGTTCCTTTTTTAGCTATCAATATGAATAGGCGATAAGATACAAATGTAGCTTGTCTATTTTTCTCACCAGAAATTGATGTTTTCGTTATTGAGTTTGACTTTAAGAATTCTTTTTCTTTGTACTGAAAGAAATACATATGTTTTTTTTTTGTGAAAAGTCTTTACAGTTTTGAAGGTTTCATACTCTCATCAGCAAATACTTCGAAACATAAAACACACTGAAGTAGCAGGTTGTCATCTGTGCCAGTAACCACAAAAACCATATTTCAAATAATCAGCAATGTACTTATGGTTCGGTTTTGCCTTCTTAGGGACTTCTTTTAAAAATTCTAAACTAGCCTAATAAAAATAAGTTTTGCATTGAAATGTTTATTATTATAAATTATTAATAAATGAATTTTGTCTTATCACTTGTTTTTAAATAAGTATTTTTAAGGCAATTACCATTTAACCAATCTAATCACTTTGTACAAATTAAACATTATATGTGCAAATCGAACTAAACGAGTAATGGAGAACTGTTCTGAAAAGTTTTGATTGTATGTGACTTGGTTGAGATATTATAGATTATAAGGGAGACTAGCAAAAACGTTCAAATAAGATGTGAGAATGCTTATCGTTTGAAACGTAAATGAAAATGATTTCTTTCTGAACTTGATTGGTACAATCATACCTAATTTAGAATTGTATAAGTATGGAGAATTGGAAAATGGAGCCGAAGATACCTCCAATAATGATCTTTAACTCGAATGGATACAATTATGGAATAAACGTTTGATTGAATGGAAAAGTGTTGATTATTTCATAAAGTACGCGAGGACAATTTGTGTGCTGCATTTACTACTACCTACTGCTACCACCACACTTACTATTATACTGTCTGACGCCGGTTTCGATGTACTCCTCTAGTTTCTATGTGATTTGTACAAAACAAACAAACAAACAAACAAAATATTACTACGTATAATTTGATATCAAATGGTTATTTGATTGAATTAGTAACTCACTAAAGGTATTGAAGAAAATATGTAATTTGATCCATTTGGTCGAAAGATGCAAAAAACTACAGGAAGAAGTGATTTATAAGATATCTACTGATTTTGGTATTTGTAATAACTGCAAATTATCAAAGGATTATTTCTTAAAGGAAAGATTATCATTACTCTGACTGAATTAGAACAACTCTAAAATTCAGTGGTAAGTTCAATAATTACTCATCTTGTACTGGATACTGTGAACAATTTGAAATTATTATTATAATTATTTTCTAGTTTATGCTCTTTGAAAAATAGCGAATGAATGCTCTCAAATTTTTTCGATAATAATATAATGGATCGTATAGAACTGCTTTTGTTACTTGCCATTTTTCTTGATTAAAAAATTTCTTATAATTAAAAATCACATTGTTAACAGAAGTTAATTTGTAATTAGAATTTTCTCTATATAGAAAAATTGTTTCTGATTTTGTATAATAGTGCTCGTTTCTATAATTGATCTTCACACAAATGTTTTTGTAATCCATTTACTTAACACACTTTATCTGTCTTGATTGAACTTCTCAGTGAATATGTAACTAAATCAAAATAATTATTGAAAATTGTGAAGTTATTTTGGTTTTCTAGAAAATCCCAGTGTGACAGATTTTGTTGTAATATTCGTTTCTTCTATAGTATAAATAAAAGAAATTTATACAGGTTCTTCTATACTTTTATTATATTAGAAGTAAAACTACACAAAATGACTTGAATCTGAAAGTAACCATTTTTTTTTATCTTTTCTTGACATAATAATGATCCTTGCCAACTTAATTGCTGGGTTACGTTCAGTAATTTTTTACAACACTACCCCTTAAACCAGCAATTAATTTAGACCAATATTTTTAGTACAAAAAATATGCTTGGGATTATGCAGCCCTTTTGTTAAAAGATCTGCTACCATTTTTTCAGTAGGCATGTATTTAATTTCAACCAAATTTTTTTTTCAATTACTTCCCTTACAAAATGGTACTTAGTGTCTATATGTTTAGTTTTGTTATGGTAAACAGGGTTTTTTAACAATTTTTGTGCACTTTGGCTGCCATTGGAAAGAATTACGGGCTTAGTCTCACAAAACTCATTTAAAAAACCACAAACAAATATGGCTTCAATTTTAAACCGACTTCAATAGGAGTCAAAACAGTTTTAGCATCACCTAACTTGAAACGCTCTAATAATTCTAAAATATAGTTCCTCTGATTAACTTTAATCATATTGTTTTGTTTGTCAAAATCAATATTTAAACCTAAAAAATATTTGATTAGCCCCAAGTCTTTAATTTTAAATTGTTTTGACAATTCCTGTTTGAAGTTGGTTTTAAAAACTGAGGAATTTGAACAAATTAAAAAATCATCAACATAAAGGGCCACTAGAATTATAAATTTGTCCTTGTTTTGGAAAAATATACATGGTTCAAAACTTGATTGCTGAAAACCTAAGTCTTTTAAGACATTTTTTACTTTAATATTCCAAATTCTGGAGGATTGTTTTAATCCATATATAGCCTTTTTTAATAAACATACTTTATTTTCATTATTTTTTAGAATAAACCCCTCAGGTTGCACCATGTAAATTTCTTCATCCAAGTTTCCGTTTAAAAATGCAGTTTCTACGTCTAAGTGGTCAATATCTAAACTTAATTCTACAGATAAAGCAAACAATATTATTATTGTAGAGTATCTAACTACAGGTGAAAAAGTTTCAAAATAATCTATACCAAAGGTTTGTGTGAAACCCTTTGCAACTAGCCGTGCTTTATATCGTATTTCATTATTTGAATTCCTTTTTAAACAAAACACCCACTTATTTTGCACAACATTTCTGTTTGATGGACGGTCTACTAAAATCCATGCCTCATTTTTCATTAATGATTCGTACTCTCGTTCCATTGCTTTTTCCCAATTTCTTCTGTCACTTCTTGACATCGCTTCATCTACGGTCTTTGGATCTTGCATTTCATTATAAGTTTCCTTATTCATCACATTGTATGAAATGTAACCTTCATAATTTCTTTTCTTTGACACCCTTCCTGATCTGGTTACAATTTCTTGATCATTAATTTCCTCAAAGTTTTCACCTCTAGTTTCTTCTGGAATTTCATTTTCTTCTTCATTGATATTATTATTTGATCCTCCACCTTCTTCATTTATGTCACTATCATCCACTCCAGGTTTAGTTTTTGTTTGTAGGTCAACAGTAATTGCTGAATCAGGATCTGAGTTGCTAGTTTCAGCCTTACAATTATTTATATTTTTAAAAGGTTGATTCAGAAATTCATTAAATTTTACTATTTTCACTGTATCCCACTATAATACCTACTTTTGCTCTTTTCTCTAGTTTAGATCTTTTTTCTTTTGGAATGTAAACAAAAGCCTGAGAACCAAATGTAATGAAATATGATAAATCAGGTTTCTTTCCAATCCATAACTCATAAGGTGTCTTTTCTTCACTTTTAGTATGTAGTCTATTAGAAATGTAGTTAGCAGTTGTTACTGCTTCCCCCAATATTTATGGGGTAAGTTAGTATCTAATAACATACACTTGCCGATTCCATCAATGTTCTATTTTTCCTCTCCAACACACCATTTTGCTCTGGACAATATGGTGCAGTCGACTGAAAGCTTATACCAAAACTTTTTAGTAGCTTCTGCACAGCTACCCCTGTATATTCCCCTCCATTATCACTTCTAAATGTTTTTGGATAGACCCCAAAAATATTTTTGACTTCTAGAATGAATTCCTTTAGTTTAATATATACTTCATCTTTCTGATTTTTTAGGAAAAGATTTCCTCATTAATTTACCTTCAATACAAGTGACTCATTGTTTTTTCTGACCACAATCATTTATTTTTATGCCAATAGCTAAATCTTTACTTACTATCATTTTTATATCATCCGGGCTTCTGTGACCTAAACGTCTATGCCATGTATGTATATAATTATTCATTTCTTCACACGTTTTTACAATATTTACTTTTTCTGAAAACGTGTTTAATTTATATAAACCATTACAGTATTTTCCTGTGGCTATAATAGAATTATTAATTTCTATATAACAATTACAATCATCAAACTTTATGTTATAACCAGCTTTTGTAATTTTAGACACCAATAACAGATTATTGCTTAGCTCAGGTACAAATAAAACATCTTTAAATTTTAAACTTATGCATTTACCTGAAATTTCTGTTTTTACTAAAATATCACCTTTACCTTTGACTTGCATTTCCTGTCCATTTGCAACTATAATTTTATTTAACTTTGAATAGTCCAATTTAATAAATAATTCTGGATTATTTGACATGTGACTTGTAGCCCCTGAATAAATATACCATTCTAGATTATTTTTACTGTTACCGGAAACATTGAAACAAAAAACTGAGTCAGACAACTCATCACCTTCAACAGTTACTTTGGCATGTTGCTTTCCCTTATTTCTGTCTTTCTTCATGAAAAAACAATCTTTTTTGTAGTGACCTTTTCTATGACAATAATAACATTCTATTTTTTCTTTCATCTTCTTCGAAAACTTTTTATTTGTGTTTAATGCCGTCTCTGTTGAACTGGTATCTTCTTTTCTTTTATACTCATCCATTAGTTTTCCCTTTACATATTCAAGAGTCAATTCATCATCTGGCCCAGCATCTAATGCTGTTACTAATGTGGAATAACTTTCTGGCAATCCACCTAACAATAATGCAGCTACATGGAAATACTTAATAGTCTCACCAACTCCTCGTAGTCTTTCAACTAATTCTAGTATTTCTTTAATGTATTCATGCATTGGTTTATTTTCAAGTCTAGACTGATACAGCTTCCTCAATAAATACAACTTGTTACGTAAATTATTTCTTTCATGTACCTTTTGCAGTTCATTCCACATTTCTTTCGCATTCTTGCATTTATAAATGTGTGCTATCTGATTGTCTTCGATAGTTAATGAAATTGTAGATTGTGCTTTTTCATCTTTACGTTTCCATTCAACAGATGGTTTATTTGGTATTGCCTCTTCTACAACAGACCAATTTCCTTCTCGTGTAAGCAACATTTTAATTCTAAATTTCCAATTTTGATAATTGTTGTTGTCTAATCTGGCGAAAGTAAACTTTACACTTTCAGATTCCATTTCTGCTTTTAATTTGCTTTACAAGCCAAGCCGGCACGCCTTATTTTTTAGGTTAGCTTTTATACTTTACCTTGAAATTCACTGAAGCTTATTAAATCTGGCCTGGGCCCATAATCTGTTGTAATATTCGTTTCTTCTATAGTATAAATAAAAGAAATTTATACAGGTTCTTCTATACTTTTATTATATTAGAAGTAAAACTACACAAAATGACTTGAATCTGAAAAGTAACCATTTTTATTTTGACATCATAATCATCCTTGCCAACTTAATTGCTGGGTTACGCTCAGTAATTTTTTACAACAGATTTTGTATAGAAATTTTAAAACTTTGACTTATATTTTGTATTGATTGATGTCTTATACTTTGTTATTTCAAACTAAAACTATTTAGATGATGTTTCTGTTTGCCAATGAACAAGAGAATTGTTCAGAAAATGGGAAAGTTTTTTAGTTCCATAAAAGGTTATTAGTTTTTCAACTAAAAATATTCAGACAATTTATAAAACAAAATATGTTCCAGTCTCAACAACTAGGCCACGTAAGGATTCAGATTCCTATATCAAAATGAATCATTTATTGAGATCTCTCTGTGGTAAAGCATTGTCGGTCGAATATAAAATCACCCTGTATTTAATGAGTTATATTTAGATTATGTAAATTCCAAAGATAATAATAATCTTTCTGTATTTACTCAACCCCTAAACAGAACTAAATTTGTTTATTTCAAAGAAGATCTGTGTATATTTTAGGATTTAGCTTTACTTCGTTTATTTTATATGTATGTTTTAATACAATTTCATTGTTGTTCTATTTTATACTGTTCACTCCTTTATTGTATGAGCAGCTTGAAATTGTTGTCACTATCGACTTGGGCTCCCCTGTGGTGGTTATTCCGAAACCCGATTGGAGTGTCCCACATACTTTTTCAAGCTGGATCCATATTAAGCATATTTGCTTTCGAAAGTATACCAGCGGGGCAGTGTCATTCAAACTATTACCAACCATAGAGGCATGTATAGGATGAACCGATTGAGTATCGGTATAATAACAGCTCCTTCTGTAATGTTGATGAGGTGAGTGAGAACTGTATCCCAGACTACTCTAATTTCTCTAATCTCTATTTGTTTCCCCTGTTATATGTGAATTTTATTTTTTTATTTAAGGATAAGGCTGAAACTGTTGAAATTAGGCATAAAAAATGATTTGCATAAACTTAATAAAAAAAAAATGATTTTATAACAAACTTTATTGAGAAAATTAACAAATTTTTATCAAAAATTAGAACGAACATTTTTCCTTCAAATCACGACACCATCACTCAAAAGTATCTTTCTGCTATTCTCCTCATATTTCATCCTCCTCTACTTCTTGCTCCTCTTCTTCTTCTTCTTCGTAGTCTTCCGCCGAAGATTCCGTCTCATCACCCAAGTTCGCGCGTTTCTTTTGTTTACCGCCGCCATCCTCACTCGCGTATCTCTGTCGCTTCGTGTTTCTCGAAGATTTCGCATATCTATATATGAAGCTATACTTTTTCAGTCTGTCGAGCAGCTTCATTTCGACGGCTTCTTTAGCCTGTTTGACGGCTACGTCCATCCTGAGTTTGAGTTTATTGAATTTATCGTTCAACACAAGGTTATCGTCGATATTTTTCAAGAACGGTTTCAAATTTTCGGCCTTCACCCAAGATCTAGTCACCGCGTCGGAATCGAAAAATGTCACGTGGTAGTGCGTCTGAAAATAATCGTTATCCGTCAATACACAGTGTAACTAACTCCATAGATCCAATACCTTGTGTCGTTTCAAGAATTTTATCAAAATATATTACGAAAAAAAGTCGATTAATCACCCTGTATATGGCCATCAAAATTTACAAATTAAAAAAAAATAAAGCTGTATACTAGTTTACAAATTTCCCACTCTCCATTTTCAGTTGATAAAAAGAATCGCACTCTATTTAAGGTAACTTGAAATTTATTTCGATTTCCACTCCAAATGAAATATTGGAATAAGTAAACAAATCACCCTGTATACCCTGTATACATGTACGTGACATGAACTAAAAAAATGGTACTTACAACACTAACCTAATGAAAGTGACCAAGAGAAATATTAGACTTACCGGTTCTAAGGAATCTTTCAAGCAAAAATAATTCTCGATTTCCGGATCATCTTCCACCATAGCCGGCCACCATGGATAACCTTCGATTTTCGCCCAGACGATGCTACCCGCGTTATATTTATTAAATATCATCAGCTCCTTTTCTTTATCGTCGATCGATTGTTCCTTGATTTCGCATCTATTATACCTCCCATCTGGATTCATCCAACAATACCATTTGTCAGGTAGATCCAGGGGATCTTTCACGTCGGGCAGGTATCTATACTTATCGCAAGAGTCGCAATACACGTAGAGACCGACGTTTCTGAATTCTTGAAGTAATCTCATTTTCTCGTAGAAGCTCTCGTTCAAAAAATCCATATGTTCCTCCTCTTTCGCATCTTTTCTGTTTAGAACTTCCTTGGAATTGGCGTCGCTACAGTTCATTGGTGGTGATGCATCGAACTTATCTGCAGGAGTCACGATAATCTTCGTATCGTTAGCATCTTTTTCCTCCTTTGGAGCTTGGAGCGATACCGTTGAGTTTTGGTTTTGATAAGTTTGTTTTTTCTTCTCCTTAACCATTTTCAACCAGTTATTGAATTTTGTCACTACCAAATTTTTGTAATACAAATTGGTTTCTTTACTCAAAGTCGACGGCATTTTAAAACTTCTACAATTTTAATATACAAATAACACTTATTAACCGTCTTACTTTCATTCACTTAAAAAAATATTTTTGACAATTGTTGACTTTTGAAATTTAAGCACTTTGAAATGTTTATCTCGTTAACCAATCGAAATCATCAATTGATGATATCTTTACGTATATTTAAGAAAAAAACGATTTTTCGCGTTGTACATCACGAAATAAAACCGCTATAATTACGATGATTTAACTATCTGAAACAAATAAAATGAAAATATGTAGACATATATGTAATACCAACTGTCCATATAGGAGTCTTACCTATATGAGTAGTAATAGTATAACCATTGTATAAAGAATATTCTTTATACAATGTTATTACAGTATATGTTAGACAACGTATTATAACAAAAATAATATTTTACAACGTTGCATAGAATATTTTTTGTGTTGAAAGTTAAAATGGCAACATGCTAGTACGCTGTGAAGTTGGCTCCTAGTGATATTAGACAGTTTAGGTTATTGCATATCTGTCTTTATATTAAGTTATAACAATAAAAAGGATATTTTTATTCTAATAATACTAAAAACAACAAGTTATAGGTCCGAGACTTTTCACTGTATAAATAAATAATTCGGATTACGAAACTAAAAACGAAAATTCATTAGAACAAAAAACTTTTCTGGAAACTGTAACATAAATGGAATAACTTTAAAAGCATATAGAATTATGGACTTGGTTATAAACCGCATAGGTACCGAGTAGTATTCATGATTATGAATATATAAAAACATACATTTGTACATACATACATAACACATATTATGAGCTGTACTGGTAAATGATGAAATATTTGAAAAATTGTCTAAGCTGTATGAAGGATATACAGAACAATTAAAAGGTAAGGTCACTCAAAAATTTTTCAGCTATATCTATAAGAGAAATGACATTCAATATATCTGTATTCATAAGTGATAATAATAACCACAATGAGAGGCGATGAGTACACATTTAAAAAACTAGAAGATCAAAGCATGATGAAATCTACAAAACGTGACATAAGCGTAAAAGGTATTGGAAACAAACATTTTGATGAATGCTTTCTTCAGAATGTTATAATATTTTCACTGGAACATAAAAGTTAAGTGTCAGACTGGATAATAGAATACATAAAAATGGTTGAAACTAAATTTGATACAAAAGTTCATTAAGTAAGATAGGAAATAATGGAGAATATACGAGTTAACGAATGAAAGAATATATGAAAAAATGAGGTACTATTCTTGATTATACTCCAACAAACTTCCCATAACTTAATGGAAAATTGGA
>NW_026614234.1:0-10454 GCF_026230105.1 Diorhabda sublineata
GAATATTAAATTTTGGTAGATGAAATTTTATTTTTTATTTAGAAATTATAAAGGAGGATTATGTTATACAATTAATTAGATATTTAGTAGTTTTAGCGGCAATAACAAAGAGAGCTCAAATTCCTTTTTCTTCTTGGTTGCCTGCAGCAATAGCAGCTCCTACACCTGTTTCTTCTTTAGTTCATTCTTCTACATTAGTTACTGCTGGGGTTTATTTATTAATCCGTTTTAATTTTTCATTTAGTAATAATTTGATAATAATTTTATTATTTATTTCATCAATAACAATATTTATATCAGGTTTAGGGGCTAATTTTGAATTTGATTTAAAAAAAATTATTGCTTTATCAACTTTAAGACAATTGGGTTTAATAATATCAATTTTAGCTTTAGGAGAGTATAAATTAGCATTTTTTCATTTATTAATTCATGCATTATTTAAAGCTTTATTATTTATGTGTGCTGGTAATATCATTCATAATTTATTTAATTGTCAAGATATTCGTTTTATAGGAGGGTTAGTAAAACATTTGCCTTTAACATGTACTTATTTAAATATTTGTAATTTATCTTTATGTGGTTTACCTTTTATATCTGGGTTTTATTCTAAAGATTTAGTGGTTGAATTTATATCAATAAATTATTTAAATATTTATATTTATTTAATTTTTTATATTTCTATTGGTTTAACCGTATCTTATAGATTTCGTTTAACTTATTATTCCATAATTGGGAATTTTAATTTTATATCTTTGCATATTATTCAGGAAAGAAGAATAATTATATTAAAAGGAATAAGAGGATTAATTTTATTTGTAATTTTTAGAGGCAGTATATTTTCATGGTTACTTTTTTCTACTCCTTATTTTATTTGTTTAACTTTTTTTATAAAAATATTAACATTATTTGTAATTATAATTGGTGGATGGTTAGGGTATGAATTAGCTAAATTTAAGCTTTCTTATCAATTATTAACTTTAAAATTTTTAACTTCAAGTTTATTTATAAGTATAATATGAAATATACCTTATTTATCTACATTAGGGGTTAATTATTTGCCTTTATATATAGGAAAATTATATTTAAAAATTTTTGATCAAGGCTGATTTGAATATTATGGTGGTCAACAAATATCAAAAAATTTAAAAATATTAACTTTAATACAATTATTTTCAATTAATCATTTAAAAATTTATTTATTATTATTGATTTTTTGATTAATATTTTTACTATTAAATATTTACTTAAATAGCTTATAAAGAGTGTAATTTTGAAGAAATTAAGGAAGTCAGAGACTTTTAAGTATTTATAAGAAAAAATCTAATTTTACAATGAAAATGTAATGTTTTTTTTAAACTATATAAATAGAAATAAAAACAAAATTTCATTGCTTAAGAATTAAGTTAGAAGCTTATTCTTGGTTTTCTTATTTCTTTAATTGGAGAATAACTCATTTTTATCATTAACAGTGATAGACCTCTTTTTGGTTTCAATTAAAAATAAGGATTTATATAAATCAAACTTTTAGGTCGAAACTAAATACAATATTTTGCTTCTTATTTAAGATAAATTGAGTTATTCAATAATTTTTAAATGCAACTTAAATGTTATAATTAACTATTATCCTAATTAATTCAATTTAATGCTCCTTGGTTTCATTCATGGTATAAACCTCATAATAAAATAAAAATAAAGATAATTAAAATTATTGAATAATTTATAATATTAGAAATTTTTATTGTTATAATTAATGGTAAAAGTAAGGTAATTTCGACGTCAAAAATTAAAAAAATAATTGCAATTAAAAAAAAATGAAGAGAAAAGGGCAGACGAGCTGAAGTTTTAGGGTCAAATCCACATTCAAATGGGCTTCTTTTTTCTCGATCATAATAACTTTTTTTAGAAATTAAATTTAAAATAATTGTTAATATTATTAAAATCAAACAAATTATTATTATTAATCTTATTAAAATTTTAATTATTTATACTAGAATCTAGATTTTTTGATTGGAAGTCAAATATAATTTTTATATTATATAAATTATCTACCTCATCAATAGATAGAAATATATAAGAATAATCATACTACATCAACAAAGTGTCAATATCAAGCAGCTGCTTCAAATCCAAAGTGATGGATAGAAGAAAAATGATTTAAAAATTGACGAATTGTACAAATTAATAAAAATGTTGTTCCAATAATTACATGTAATCCATGAAATCCAGTTGCTATAAAAAAAGATGAACCGTAGACTGAATCTGCAATAGAAAATGGAGCTTCAATATATTCATATCCTTGAAGGATTGTGAAGTAGATTCCTAGAGTTACTGTAAAAATTAATCCTTGGAGACCTTGAGAAAAATTGTTTTCTATTAGTCTATGGTGAGCTCATGTTACAGTTAACCCTGATGTTAATAAAATTAAAGTATTAAGAAGAGGGATTTCAATTGGGTTAAATGTTTGGATTCCTTTTGGGGGCCATAATAATCCTAGTTCAATTCTTGGTGCTAATGATCTATGGAAAAATCCTCAAAAAAAAGAAATAAAAAAAAATACTTCAGATGTAATAAATAAAATTATTCCTCAACGTAAGCCTTTAGTAACTAAAAGAGTATGTAATCCTTGATAGGTTCCTTCTCGAACAATATCTCGTCATCATTGGTATATAATTAATATTGTAATTAATAAACCGATTATTAATAGGTTATTATTATATAAATGAAATCATTTAATTAATCCTATTATTGTAGATATAGCTCCTAATGCTCCTAATAAGGGTCATGGACTAATATCAACTAAATGAAAAGGGTGATTTTTATGTATTGACATTAATTTACTTCACTAGAATATAAAGTTCTTAAAATAGCAAAAACATAAGATTGAATAATTGCAACTGCTGATTCAAGTGTTAAAAGTAAAATTTGAATAATAATTAATAAATTTACTAAGGTGATTGTTATTATAGGTCCTGTATTACCTAATAAAGTTATTAATAAATGACCAGCAATTATATTAGCAGATAAACGAATAGCTAAAGTCCCGGGTCGAATTACATTTCTAATAGTTTCAATACATACTATAAAAGGTATAAGGATTGGAGGAGTTCCCTGAGGAACTAAATGAGCTAATATATGGATAGTATTATTTAATCATCCATAGATTATAAATCTCACTCATAATGGTAAAGCTAATCTTAATGTTAAAGTTATGTGTCTTGTTCTTGTAAAAATATAGGGGAATAAGCCTAGAAAATTATTAAATAAAATAATAGAAAACAAGGAAATAAAAATTAATGTTCTTCCTTGTGATTTATAATTTCCTATTAAAATTTTAAATTCTTTATGTAAAGTTATAATAATTTTATTTCAAAAAATATTAAATCGTGAAGGGACTAATCAAAATAATGGGGGGATAATTCTTAATCCAATTAAAGTTCTTAATCAATTTAATGAGAAGTTAAAGTTTGAAGTAGGGTCAAAGGATGAAAACAAATTTATTATCATTTTCAATTAAAATTTATTTTATTAATTTTAGTTTCAGTTATTTTAATTTTATAAAAAAAATTAAAATAATTTAAATTATTAAAACAAAAGAAAATTCTTAAAAAGAAAAATATTAATGTTAGTCAGTATAATGGTATTATTTGTGGAATTAAAAATTATCAAAGTGATTATTTTAGCTTGACAAACTAATGTTATAAATTAACTAAATTTTTCATTAGAAATATCCGTTATAATATTATAGATGATTTAAAATTCCATTGCTTACTTTCAGCCATCTAATGATAATTCAATTATTTTAATAATTCATTTAGAAAAGTATTTAGGTGAAATTCTTTCAATTACAATTGGTATAAATCTGTGGTTAGATCCACAAATTTCTGAACATTGGCCATAAAATAATCCTGATCGATTAATTGAAAATCTTGTTTGATTTAATCGTCCAGGGGTGCCGTCAATTTTCACCCCCAGTGAAGGGATTGTTCATGAATGAATAACATCTGCAGATGTAACTAATATTCGAATATTCGATTCAAAGGGGATTATTACTCGATTATCTACATCTAAAAGACGGAAATTGAATGAATTTATATCATTAATTGGGATTATATATGAGTCAAATTCAATAGTTTTAAAATCTGAATATTCATAAGATCAGTATCATTGATGTCCAATTGTTTTAATAGTGATTATTGGGTTATTAATTTCATCTAAAATATAAATTAATCGTAGAGAAGGGATGGCAATAAAAACTAAAGTAATAGTTGGTAAAATAGTTCAAATAATTTCAATTAATTGACCTTCTAATAAGTAACGATGTAAAAATTTATTAAAAAATAGTGATAATAATAATTGGCCAACTAATACAGTAATAATTACTAAAATTATTAAAGCTATGATCATGAAAATATGATAATTGTTCTATTAAAGGTGATGCTCTATCTTGTAATATGAAACTTTTTCAAGTTGAAATTTCTAAAAAAAGTTTAAACTTTATGTTTGGGGTTTAAGTCCAATGCACTAATCTGCCATATTAGAAATTAGCAGATAATATTGGTAATTCGGAATAACTATGTTCTGCTGGGGGGTTAAATTGTAATCATTCAATTGAAGAATTTATTCTTAATGAACTAATTCTTTTTCGTTGTATAGAGAAAGCCTCTCAAAAAATAAATAATAAAAAAATTACTCTAATAAGGGAAATTAAAGATCCAATTGATGAAACAATATTTCATAGAGTAAAAATATCAGGATAGTCTGAGTATCGTCGTGGTATTCCTATTAATCCTAAAAAATGTTGTGGAAAAAACGTTAAATTTACTCCAATAAATATAATAAAAAATTGAATTTTTAAGTAGAAATTATTTAAGGTTAATCCTGTAAATAAAGGAAATCATTGAACAATTCCTGCTATAATTGCAAATACTGCCCCTATAGAAAGAACATAATGAAAATGAGCAACAACGTAATAAGTATCATGTAAAACAATATCAATTGAAGAGTTAGCTAAAACTACTCCTGTTAATCCTCCGACTGTGAATAAAAAAATAAACCCTAGTGCTCATAATGTTGTAGGCCTATAGTTAATTCTTGATCCGTGAAAAGTAGCTAATCATCTAAAAACTTTAATTCCAGTAGGAACTGCAATAATCATAGTAGCTGAAGTAAAATAAGCTCGGGTATCGACATCTATACCTACTGTAAATATATGGTGAGCTCAAACAATAAATCCTAATAAACCAATTGCTATTATAGCATAAATTATACCTAAAGTTCCAAAAGCTTCTTTTTTTCTACTTTCTTGTCTTACAATATGAGAAATTAAACCGAAACCTGGGAGAATTAAAATATAAACTTCAGGATGTCCAAAAAATCAAAATAAATGTTGGTATAAAATTGGGTCCCCTCCTCCAGCGGGATCAAAAAAAGAGGTATTTAAATTTCGATCAGTTAACAATATAGTAATTGCTCCTGCTAAAACTGGCAAAGATAAAAGTAAGAGGATTGCTGTAATTACAACAGCTCAAACAAATAAAGGTATTCGGTCTAAAGTTATGCCTTTGGGTCGTATATTGATTACTGTGGTAATAAAATTAATAGCCCCTAAAATTGAGGAAATTCCTGCTAAATGTAAACTAAAAATAGCTAAATCTACTGAAGATCCCCCATGAGCAATATTAGATGAAAGAGGAGGGTAAACTGTTCATCCAGTTCCTGCACCTCTTTCTACAATTCTTCTTATAATTAGAAGGAATAAAGAAGGAGGTAATAATCAGAAACTTATATTATTTATTCGGGGAAAGGCTATATCTGGAGCACCAATTATTAAGGGTACTAATCAGTTTCCAAAGCCCCCAATTATAATTGGTATTACTATAAAAAAAATTATAATAAATGCATGGGCAGTTACGATTACATTATAAATTTGATCATTTCCAATCAAAGTTCCGGGTCTTCCTAATTCTGTTCGTACTAACACTCTAAGGGAGGTTCCAACTATACCTGCTCAGATCCCAAAAATAAAATATAATGTTCCGATATCTTTATGATTTGTTGAAAACAACCATTTATTCGGTAGAATGGCTGAGTTCAGGCGATAAACTGTAAATTTATTTACGAATATTTTATTCTTTTACCAAGCCTTATATTCAAGTATGATATTAAATTGCAAATTTAAAGGTAAATAATTTTTAAGGCTTAGATAAAATCTATAATCAACTTTGAAGGTTGATAGTTTAACTTAACTTAAATCCTTATAAGATATTTAAGATCCTAGTACAAAGGCATAAGCTAAGTAGAGTAAATACATTTAAAAATAAAAAGATAAAATTATTAAATTTTGTTGGTTTAATTAAATTTTCAGTTATTAGAATAGTTAAAGAAGAAAATGTTAGTCGAATATAAAAATACAAAGTGATTAATGTTGTAATGATTAAAACTACTCTTAAGGTATATATTTGATTTAAAATTAAATTATTAACCACAATTCATTTTGGGAGGAACCCTAAAAAAGGGGGTAAACCTCCTAAAGATAAAAAATTTAAAATAAAAAATAATTTAATTAATTTATTTGTATTTAATGCATTAAAAAGTTGGTTTAGGTTGAATAAGTTTAATTTTATAAAAAAAATAATAATATTTAATCTAATAAAAAAATAAATAATAAAATATACTAATCAAATTAATTTAGAATTTAGTATTCCTGCAAGTATTCAACCAATATGATTAATTGAAGAGTAAGCTATAATTTTTCGTAGGCTTGTTTGATTTAATCCTAAAATTCCACCTACAATAGAGGAGGTAATAATTACAAATGTTAAAAATTGATTTATACTTAAATTATATATTACTAAAATTATAGGGGCTAATTTTTGTCATGTTAATAAAATAAGGCTATTTATTCAATTTAATCCTTCTATTACTTCAGGGAATCAGGAGTGAAAGGGGGCAGCTCCTAGTTTTGTCAGTAATGCTGAATTAAGAATTATCATTAATCAAATATCAGAATTATTAGGGATATAGTCTGAAGAAATTAATGATATGATTACAGCGAATAGGATAATAGTAGAAGCTAAGGCCTGAGTAATAAAATATTTTAAGGCTGCTTCTGCGGGATAAATATTTTTATTTGATTTTATTAAAGGGATAATTCTTAAAAGATTAATTTCAAGGCCAATTCATATATTAAACCAAGAATAAGCTGAAATTGAAATTATCGTACCAATTATTATTGAATTAAAGAATAGAAGTTTATATAATTTTATTATTAAAAAGGAAAGAAACCTTTATAAATGGGGTATGAACCCAGTAGCTTAAATTTAGCTTACCTTTTTTACACTTTAATATAAGATGTATATTAACTTTTGATGTTAAAGGAAATAGTTTAATCTATTAAGTGTAATTTTTTTGGGGGGGGTTAATGAAGGTGTTTTACACATAATTAATTCTATCAAAATTATCCTTTTTTTCAGGCACATCATTATTTTTTTAAAAAACAAGTTTTTAGTTAAACATAAAGTTTTAAATTTACCAAAAAAAGTAATTAAAAAAAAATATTTTTATTGAAAAAAAAATGTGCATTTTTTTGCATTTTTTGCACATTTTTTGCATTTTTTGCACATTTTTTGCATCAGAATTTTGTGCATTTTTTTGTAATTTTTTTTTACATTAACGGCAAAAGTCAATGAATCATGAAAATTTTCTTTGAAAATTTCAAGTATATAGGTTTTTCTAATATAAATGTTTAATTAATTAAAATAATAGAAATGTATATATCACCCAAGAATATATTTAGTATGAGATTTTTAATAATGTTAATAGTTTCTAGTAACTTTATATATATATAAATAATAATAATTTATAAACTATTAAACTTATGAATTAATTCGATTGTTATATATATAGAAAACTATTACAAAGTTTAAAGACTTAAATTGAAAATCCCAGAAAGAGAATCATTTAGATCTTATTCACCATATTATTAATTTATGAATGGAGAATTATTAATATTATATTAAACCATAGTATATTTATAAATATATCACGTATAAATTTATAAAGAATATAAATTAAGTAAATATTAAATAATTCTTTAATTAATATAACTTTTATTTACTCATAAAAAAAAAAAAAAAAAAAAAAAAACCTCTTTTTTTAATAATAAAATAAGATTTCATATGATTAAAGGATTTAATTTGCTAAATATTGTTTTATTTTTATATAAAATTCAAATAATTGAACAATAAAAATATAGAATTTTTGGGATATAATTTGTTTTTATGTTTATATTTTATCTAAATTATCAAAAGTTTAAGTTTACAAATAATTTTTATAAAATTGAATTTTTTTAGAAAAAAAAATTAAAAAATACTATTTTTTCTTTATTATTTTAGTTAGTTAAATTTAGTTTTTAATTTATTTAAAATTTTAGTTTAATTACTACTTTTTTTTAAAAAAAACCTTCATTTTTTTTTTGTTCATAGAAATTTTTAAAGAGTTATATTTTTATTAATTTTTAAGGCTAAAATTTTATATTTATAGAATTAATTTAATTGAAAAATTGGTTCAATCATTTTGTAGCTTGCATTAAGGGGTGCAAGTCAACTTAATTTATAGAATTAATTTAACTGAAAAATTAGGCCAATCATTTTGTAGCTTGCATTAAGGGGTGCAAGCCAACTTAATTTATAGAATTAATTTAACTGAAAAATTAGGCCAATCATTTTGTAGCTTGCATTAAGGGGTGCAAGTCAACTTAATTTATAGGATTAATTTAACTGAAAAATTAGGCCAATCATTTTGTAGCTTGCATTAAGGGGTGCAAGCCAACTTAATTTATAGAATTAATTTAACTGAAAAATTAGGCCAATCATTTTGTAGCTTGCATTAAGGGGTGCAAGTCAACTTAATTTATAGGATTAATTTAACTGAAAAATCGGGCCAATCATTTTGTAGCTTGCATTAAGGGGATGTAAGTTAACTTAATTTATAGAATTAATTTAATTGAAAAATTGGTTCAATCATTTTGTAGCTTGCATTAAGGGGATGCAAGTCAACTTAATTTATAGGATTAATTTAACTGAAAAATTGGGCCAATCATTTTGTAGCCTGCATTAAGGGGTGCAAGCCAACTTAATTTATAGAATTAATTTAACTGAAAAATTAGGCCAATCATTTTGTAGCTTGCATTAAGGGGTGCAAGCCAACTTAATTTATAGAATTAATTTAACTGAAAAATTAGGCCAATCATTTTGTAGCTTGCATTAAGGGGTGCAAGTCAACTTAATTTATAGGATTAATTTAACTGAAAAATCGGGCCAATCATTTTGTAGCTTGCATTAAGGGGATGTAAGTTAACTTAATTTATAGAATTAATTTAATTGAAAAATTGGTTCAATCATTTTGTAGCTTGCATTAAGGGGATGCAAGTCAACTTAATTTATAGGATTAATTTAACTGAAAAATTGGGCCAATCATTTTGTAGCTTGCATTAAGGGGTGCAAGTCAACTTAATTTATAGGATTAATTTAACTGAAAAATTGGGGCCAATCATTTTGTAGCTTGCATTAAGGGGATGCAAGTTAACTTAATTTATAGAATTAATTTAATTGAAAAATTGGGTCAATCATTTTGTAGTTTGCATTAAGGGGATGCAAGTCAACTTAATTTATAGAATTAATCTAACTGAAAAATTGGGCCAATCATTTTGTAGCTTGCATTAAGGGGTGCAAGTCAACTTAATTTATAGGATTAATTTAACTGAAAAATTGGGTCAATCATTTTGTAGCTTGCATTAAGGGGATGTAAGTCAACTTAATTTATAGGATTAATTTAACTGAAAAGTTGGGCCAATCATTTTGTAGTTTGCATTAAGGGGTGCAAGTCAACTTAATTTATAGGATTAATTTAACTGAAAAGTTGGGTCAATCATTTTGTAGCTTGCATTAAGGGGATGCAAGTCAACTTAATTTATAGAATTAATTTAATTGAAAAATTGGGTCAATCATTTTGTAGTTTGCATTAAGGGGATGCAAGTCAACTTAATTTATAGAATTAATCTAACTGAAAAATTGGGCCAATCATTTTGTAGCTTGCATTAAGGGGTGCAAGTCAACTTAATTTATAGGATTAATTTAACTGAAAAGTTGGGTCAATCATTTTGTAGCTTGCATTAAGGGGTGCAAGTCAACTTAATTTATAGGATTAATTTATTAATTAAAGGTATAATTTTATAAAAGTTAAATTTGGTTCTCATATATGAAAAATTTTATTTTGTCATATAATTTTAAATTAAAATATGAGGTTAAAAATTTAAAAAATAAGTTTTATGATTAATTTGTTTTTAATTTTGGTCAGTGAGAAAAATTTTGACGGGCAGGAAGTTTATTTTATGTTTATTTAATTGTTTATTTTTTAAAAGTTTTATTTTAACTTAAAAATTAGGTGTTATTTTA
>NW_026614235.1:0-10071 GCF_026230105.1 Diorhabda sublineata
ATTCTTCTTATCTTCATAGTATCTTTTAAGGACTTTTACTTTTGTAATATGTTCATTCAACAAATTTTCGTCAGCTGTCTGAATGACCTCAGTTTCGATTCATTGTACAATCAACCAATCAACATGTATACCATAAGTTTTTACATATATTTATTGTATTTAAATATTTACCTCTATTATTCGATTCACTTTCCCCATTTTGTTTTCTATTAGCATCTTCATTAGCCATTCGAAGTATTATCTGATGTGGAGTTGTCAGTATTGGTATTGCCATTTGTTTTCTTAATGCTCCTTTTACACTTGTTAATTTGTCACTGTGCAATCCAATCAAACGAAGACTACGAATAAGAAGTAGAGGAGTATGAAGAAGAGAAGGAGGTCGAAGTATAAGGAGAATAGCAGAAAGATACTTTTGAATGGCGGTGTCGTGATTTTTAAAAAATTTTCTGTCGGAATTCAAATTTCCGTTCTAATTTTTGATAAAAATTTGTAATTTTCTCAATAAAGTTTGTTGAAAAATCCTATTTTCCCATTAGTTTTATGCAAATCATTATGCCAAATTTTATCATTTTCATGCCTTTTCCTTAAATTTCAAAGAAAAATTCAATTATATTATCTTAAAGCGGTCATAAATACGAGTAATTCCATGATTAACACGTTGACCACAGAGCCAAACATGTTTATGCCCCTTTCCGTCAATTTGATGCCCAATTTCATTTGGCACAAAAATTTCATAAATATGACTAAACTCATTGTTCAACTGTCAAGCCGATAATGTTTCTTATGTCCAAGTCAATCAATTTTATTTATTTTTCAATAAATTCCAATAAAACATCTTGAAAATAGCAATTTTTTTCGCGTAATTTCGATGCACAAATCAAAGAATTTCAACATTTAGGGTAGAATATTGTTGCGTATCATAAAAAGAATAGATAGAAAATTTTTGGAGACTCTCAAAAACAACAGTGAGCGAAGAATTATTTAAATTAAAAAAATTTGGTTGTTGTATTATACTTGTATTTTCTAAAATTAATATTCATCATAATAGAAGGGTGATAGTAAATTAACGAAATTTCGACTGGGAAAATGTGAAAACAAACCTGGAAAAATCGGGAGGAGACTAGTACTTGATTTTCAATTTTTACTGGACACCCTATTTCAAGAAAAGTTGTAGATGTAACGTATAAAAGAATTTTCTGTATCTGAGTTGAGAAGCTATGTGCACATCCATGTACTCTGCTTGGAGTTGAAGGTAAAGTTATTCCAAGTGTCTCAGACAGAACTAAGACACTGAATGAAAACTTTTACGAGAGACTAGAGTGCAGGAAAGCACATTCATTACTTCCTCTACTTTCAGTTGAACTATCAAGAGCTTCTAGAAGAGCGATGAGTGCAGGAAGTTGTTTCATTAAGGTCAACACAGCTTGGAGCATTTCTATACACCTTGTCTTCTATATAATACGTTTTGGACACAACATGAAACCACCATTTAATAATTGGAATAAGCTTAATTGAGGTGCAATCTGCGAAACGGTTTTTGTTGGCAAAAATCTTGAAGAAACCTATGAATATTTAGCGTCAGTGTGTGAAGTAACTTTTCTTAATTTCAAAACTTTCCCATTTTCTGAAAAATTCTACTATTAAATGGCAAACAGAAACATCATCTAAATAGTTTTAGTTTGAAAATAAAAAGGTATAAGACATCAATCAATCCAAAATATCAAGTCAAATTCACTTTATTTACAATCCAAATTACAAATTTAATGATATGAATATTCACTATCTATGGAAATTTAAATACCCGGATCTCATCGACGGTTATTGAACAAAGTCATAGAACATTCTAATCCTGGAGCTTTTGGCGAACATTATCTAATCAAAGTGTATTTCGAACTAGAGTTTCCATAGATAATCCAATTGTTTTATCCTAATTTCACAAAATCTGGTTGCGAATGTGAAGAATCAGAGATCAATGTCCAATTTAGCGAAGATTCAATTGAACTACTCATATTATTGGTTGTTATACTAATAGATGGAGTATTGACGATATTCTCAGTAGTTCTAGAATCACTAATTTCATTTATTATTTATTCTGCTATTTTTTTTCTGTATCCGTATATTCTACTTGATCGCGATTGGTTTTTTCTATCAGATCACCAGGTGCAACATTTTCCTACAGACAAATTTAGAAATTATTATATTAAAAATTGGTATTTTCATCTTACCTCTTCATTCACAAAGTTATCCTCAAATCCACTTGATGGAGGACTGACTTTTCCACTACATTCACTTTGTGATTGCTCTTCTAATAGACTTTCCGTGGTTAAAATGGTCTTTGGAGCTGTACGCTACAGCAGAACATTGTAAAATAAAGTGTTACGAGAAATCTGCTAATTTGAAGAAGACTACACTGTTCATATTCCGAGCTGCAGAATACATTTGTACAAACTATAATTATCGAAATTCAATTAGTTTATCTGAATTACAAAATATTTTCTGTAGCTAAGGTGAATAATAAGTTTATATTGTATTGATTGTAACGGACATTTTTGAGGATAATTTGGTTTTTCCTTTGCTGTAAAAACGAGATATTTTTTTATATAGCATATTTGTTTTCTGAGTAGAAAAGTACAGGATTAAGTTTTAATAAACGAAAGACAAAGAGTTATTTTCTTCTACTTTTTTTCAAATTTTATATATTTTGCGTAGAATCAATCATGACAACGTTAAGTTGTGTAGGTAGAATTGGTCACAACATTAAGTATGCAAAACTCAAAGTTATAAAAGTTTTACATTTGTTTTTCTAAAGACTGCGAACCGTGGAGAACTCGTTAGGCGCTACATGCGTTTCCGTGGTTCAATAGGCAGGAAGCGAAGAAATTAATAGAAAACTACAAACCACTCAAAGCGAAGACAACGAATATTGAGGTGAAAATTGTACTGAAAAGCGAAGAACCGATTTATTAGCGACCAAGAAGACTATCGGCATCGGAAAAAGAAGTAGATAGACAGATAGAGGAATGGTTAAAAGATGTAATAATCAAACCGAGTTTTTCGGATTTCTGTAGTCCCATTGGACTAGTGAGAAAAAAGGATGGCCGAACCGAGGTACACAAATGGCAATAAAAAGGATATTGACTACAGAAGAGTATGAAGATTTTTATTTAGAGCATGATATATTGTATAAATACGATAATGGATTAAAATTACTTGTCATTCCAAACAACATGAACAACAAAAAATAATAATAAAAGTCTACGAGATAGGAAATTTTTGAAAGAAATAAAACAGAAGAAATAGAAAACAAGGAATTTTACATACCAAGAATAAAAGACAAAATAGAAACGATTAAAAATAACTGTATACCTTGTAAATTACAGAATAAAAAAGAAGAAAAGAAAGAATGAGGCTTCATCCTATACAAAAGCTAGAAGATCCGCTAGAGAGGTATCACGTCGACCAATTAGGACCAATGAAGTCAACAAAAAAAAAAAATATCAGTACATTTTTGTGGTAGTTGATGACTTTTCCAAATTTGTGTGGCTTTACCCAACAAAATAAACCACGACGAAAGAAGTGACATGTTGTCTTGAAAAATAGCGTAAAATATATCACCTCGTCCTGTAGGAAAGAAAGGAGGAATGTTTCATCCTAAAATCAACAAAATCAACCACGACGAAAGAAGTGATATGTTGTCTTAGCGTAAAATATTTGGCAGCCCGTCAAGGATAATATCTGACAGAGGATCCGCGTTCCGTTCTGAAAAATTCGAATCATATTGTCGAGAAGAGAATATTAAACATGTGTTAACAACTTGTGAAGTCCCACGAGGTAATGTAATAACTAAATAAAAATTCTATTTGTGTTTAATTTCTATACACACTAGCGCCTCCCGCTATCCAAACGCCAAATTAAACACGATTCTGTAGACACTACCGCCCTCTGCCGGACAAATGCCAAACTAAAACACGAACTGGCGCCATTTAGCAAAGAATAGTCGAACTGAAAGTACATAGCGGCAGCAAGTTGAACTAAATAAAAATTCTATTTGTGTTCAATTTCTATACACACTAGCGCCCCCAGCCGGCCAGACGCCAAACTAAACACGGTTTCATAGACAGTAGCTCTCCCTGCCGGCCAGACGCCAAACTTAACACGGTTCCATAGACACTAGCGCCTCTCGCTAGCAAAATACCAAATTAAATACGATTCTGTGGACATTAGAGACGTCTGCCGGCTAAACGCTAAACTAAACAAGAATCTATAGACACCAGCGCCCCCTGCCGACCAGACGCCAAACTAAACACAGTTCCATAGACACAAGCGCCTTCCGCCGGCCAAACGCCAAATTAAACACGATTCCATTGACAGTAGCGCCCCCTGCTGGTTAGACGCCAAACTAAACAAGATTCCCTAGACACTAGCGCCTCACGCTACCCAAACGATTCTATAGACACTAGCGCCACCTGCCAATCAAACGCCAAATTAAACACGATTGCATAGACAGTAGCGCCCCCAGAGGGCCAAACGTAAAACTAAACAAGTTCCCATAGACACTGGCGCCTCCCGCTAGCCAAAAGTCAAATTAAAAGCGATTCTATAGACATATAAATCTATTTCAACAAATCGCCAAACTAAAACACGATTTTATACACTAGCGCCCCCTACCGGCCAGACGCCAAATTAAACACGGTTCCATAAACAAAAGCGCCTCTCGCTAGCAAAACGCCAAATTAAATACGATTCTGTAGACACCAGCGACCTCTGCCGGCCAGACGCCAAATTAAACAAGATTCCATAGACACTAGCGCCTCCCGCTAGCCAAACGTCAAATTAAACACGATTCTATTGACCGATCGCCAAACTAACCAAACACGAACTTACGCCATCTGGCGAGGAATAGTCAAACTGGAAGTACCTAGCGGCTGCAAGTTGATCTTGATAAAAATACTATTTGTGTTTGATTTCTATACACACCAGCTCCTCCTGCCGGTCAGACGCCAAACTAGACTCGATTCTATAGACACTAGCGCCCTCTGCCGGCCGGACGTCAAACTAAACACGATTCTATACACACTACCGCCCTCTGCCGGCCAAACGATAAACTAAAACACGAGCTAGCGCCATCTAGCGAGGTATAGTCGAACTGAAAGTACTTAGCGGCCGCAAGTTAAACTAAATAAAAATTCTCTTTGTGTTCAATTTCTATACACACTAGCGCCCCCCGCCAATTAGACACCAAACTAAACACGGTTCCATAGACGCCAAACAAAACAAGGTTCTATAGACACAAGCGCCTCCTGCCGGTTAAACGCCAAATTAAATACGATTCCATAGACAGTAGAGCCCCTGCCGGCCAGACGCCAAACTAAACACGGTTCCATAGACACTAGCGCACCCTGCTGGCCAGATGCCAAATTCAATTCAATTCTAAAGACACTAGCGCCTCCCGCCAGCCAGATATTGTCATTCGTTTTCTTAATGCTTATTTGACACTTCACAATTTGTCACTATGCAATCCAATCAACCGTTTATTCTATAATTATATCCATTCAGATTTGAGATCATTATTGAAGGTATCTACGGCTCCATTTTCCAATTCTTCTTCATACTTATACAATTCGAAATTATGTATGATTGTATCATTCAAGTCCAGATAGAAATCATGCTCATATACGTTTCAAACGATAAGCATTCTTACTTCTTTTCAGCATCATTTTCCTCATTATGGCTCTTCACATTACTACAAATATATAATAATAATAATTTGCTCTTGAGCTAAGTGGTTTTTAAAATATTTATTTTGCCAATCTATTACGAGATTTAAGTATATTAAATAAATCATTAAAATTTAGATGAAATTCATCTGTAGTACCTGCATTATGGAAATATGTACTAATATCTGTTCTCGATAAATAAAGAGGAACAGCTGCTCAATAACCATCACAAAAAACCGTTACATTGTTTCCACCTTTACACTGATAAATTTCGCAAATCATGCAACTTGGAATTTCGTCGAAATGGTCCAACTACAACTCTGGTTAGCAAAAAGATATCGAAAAAAATTATATATCATTAGAAAATCTACACTCTAGCGATGTTTATAAAAAAACAAAAGCTTCCTACCACCTTTACTTGTTTTTAAACGCATGAATTGTTGTAATAATATGAATATATAAGATATAATACATACTGTGAAAGTTATGAAGTTATAACTTCTTGCATAAGTTAAAATAAGAAGAGACATGAAAATCAGGAAAATGAAGAAAATAAAGTGAATTATTGAAGAAATGGTTTAGAAAATATCTTGTTTAACAATTCAACAATTTTCTAAGTAAAATTGGGTTGGATGTCAGTAATTTACAAAAAGTTTTTGTCATAATAGTACAGCAAGTCAGCAATGTAAAAAATGAGATCAGGAGTTGTTATGACAGCTATATATGATAAGGAATCAATCTGATGAGTTTTAAACACGAAAAAAAAAAAGGATTATGATAGAGTGGAGTGATAAACTCCACTTTAATAATGAATTTTGATCTTCTTCTTTAGAAGATAATCTATAAAAAATACATCGAGTGAGAAAGAAGACATGTACCAACAAAATTAAAAGGAGTAACAGAAAGAGGCATATTCAAAATTTTCCTAATCTACAATTATTCTATATATCTCGTAACAGTAAATGATGACAGAGAGTTGAAAAGCTAAGAACAAATGTGCGAAAACATTTAGAAATATGGTCCCCTCAAAATTCTTTATACATATAATTAATATAAAATAGATACCTTCCATAGGACAGCTGTAAGCCTACATTTTGATGTTTAGGACTTGTTTTGAAAAGAATACTGTTCCCTTTTCGTTCTCTCAACGTTTTTGCTTCCATTAGAATGACTTGATAACAATATACTTTCAACTGGTTGTTGAGAAGCTAAAAAAATAAAACAAAAGTGTGTGGGTATGTATGGCAGTAGAAATGGCATTACCTCACCCAATTCAAACAAACATGTTTCTTCAATATTCAACAACTCTAAAATACCTTTGACATGGAGTGCAATAAACCATTAAGTTGCATTACAATGTATTCGCTAAGCTAAATTTACACTCAACCAAGTCATATCCATACAGGACTTTTCAGGAAAATTCTTCATTACTCATTCAGTTTCATTGGCAGATATAGTGTTGAATTTGTACAAAGTGATGAAATGGTAAGTGACTTGAAAGTTCTTATTCAAAAACTGGTAAGACAATAATTTGAAATAATGATGGAAACATGACATTGCTAAAGTTATTTTTTTCAGACTAGTTTGAGATTTTTTATCAATTCATTGTAAACTACAAGTTACATATTCTTCACAATTGGGGTGGAGTCTCTTTAAATCAAACCAATCAAAAATTACTCAATATTTTATTTTCTTACCTCAGAAATATGAATAAAACAAGTAAGATGTGTCAGAACAATACGAGGATCTTTTCTATCATTTATTTATTATGCAGAAACACCATAGTTCATTTGAATGATCTTTATCTTGCAATTCCATAAGGTAGGTACTCCAAAACTACTAAAGATCCCCATGTGAATCCATCCAAACGCTCCTATTATATCAATCATTATATACAGGTAAATATTTAAAAAAAAATGTGTTGTTATATTTCCTAAATGATAGAATCACTGCAAAAATCTTCAAAGCCGGGTAGATGCTGTTCTCTTGTTGCTACTTCAATAATATAATTCTTTTTTTGTAACTTGACATTCACAGACGTTACACTACAAATTTCCATGCCCAGTTCAGATCAAGCTACCATAGCGAAATTAGTAAATATGTTAGAGTACATACAATTCTTTTTTATTAGAAGCCATTTTGGTAAATGAGAAATCACGCTCCTTTACCTAAAAATAAATTATTTGTAAACTACTTCCAGTATTGGTGTAGTGCCTATACTTGTTATTAAAAAAGATATTCAAACACTTGCCAACACCTTAAAAGCATATTCATCAACATAAAACATTGTGTTGTATAAGTGAGTATTTTTATCAAATTACTTAGTTAAAGGTGTAGAAAATGTGAAAACTAATTGTACATACCTACTATAAGAATCAAAATTTTAAAAATTTATACATTTTCAGTCAAAATTTACTTCATTACATACACTACATTCACTTAATCTTCACGTATAAAACTTAAACATAAGTAAGTTTTCCAACTAGATACCAATTCCGTTTCTAACATTATAATGAATTCCGAAGTTCCTTTGTTTGAAACTTTGGTTTACTTTGACCTTGGACGTATAAAAAACATTAACCCAGCTGGCATGTTTGAATATAACTGAAGCCAACTTACAGTAAACCTCAATGTTGTCAAATTTTACAAATTATTTGTTTATTATCTGGATGCATGTTACGTTTCAAAAATATTTATTTATACATCGTAATATTATTAAAAACCAATAAGAATGTGGCTCTAGTTCTCACTAAATTTGGTTAATGGACAATATTTCCCACAATTGATCTAAACAAAGATCAAGAAAATAATTTTGGCGAGAATGTTTATGAAAAAATATAAGCTAGGCAACATTGCTATGTAACTGTATTCATTTATGTTTTTGTTTTATCTAGCATAGAATGTTTCAAAGAAATAATATCAAATACTAGTTTTATTTGAATACAAATTTACTGTAGACATGTACCAACAAATCTTCGAGACAAACATATAGGTTTTTAATGAGGATATGCTTATTTATTATAATTATTAGTCAATTTAAGTCAAAAACAAGATGAAAGTAATGTGAAAACAAAAAACAAAGGCTAATAGATTAGCCTGGCCAGCAACTTCAGTACTTTCATCAAGTTGAAGTGAAAAGTTTGTTTTATTTAAACTGTAACAGTGAATTTGACCGATTTTTTTTTGCTTCCTTCTCAGTGAATGAAACTTCAGATTCTAACCTACAGAGTGTTCTGTTCCTTTTTTAGCTATCAATATGAATAGGCGATAAGATGCAAATGTAGCTTGTCTATTTTTCTCACCAGAAATTGATGTTTTCGTTATTGAGTTTGACTATAAGAATTCTTTTTCTTTGTACTGAAAGAAATACATATGTTTTTTTTGTGAAAAGTCTTTACAGTTTTGAAGGTTTCATACTCTCATCAGCAAATACTTCGAAACATAAAACACACTGAAGTAGCAGGTTGTCATCTGTGTCAGTAACCACAAAAACCATATTTCAAATAATCAGCAATGTACTTATGGTTCGGTTTTGCCTTCCTAGGGACTTCTTTTAAAAATTCTAATAAAAATAAGTTTTGCATTGAGATGTTTATTATTATAAATTATTAATAAATGAATTTTGTCTTATCACTTGTTTTTAAATAAGTATTTTTAAGGCAATTACCATTTAACCAATCTAATCACTTTGTACAAATTAAACATTATATGTCCAAATCGAACTAAACGAGAAATGGAGAACTGTTCTGAAAAGTTTTGATTGTATGTTCCTCCTCTTTCGCATCTTTTCTGTTTAGAACTTCCTTGGATTGGGGTCGCTACAGTTCATTGGTGGTGATGCATCGAACTTATCTGCAGGAGTCACGATAATCTTCGTATCGTTAGCATCTTTTTCCTCCTTTGGAGCTTGGAACGATACCGTTGAGTTTTGGTCTTGATAAGTTTGTTTTTTCTTCTCCTTAACCATTTTCAACCAGTTATTAAATTTTGTCACTATCAAATTTTTGTAATACAAATTGGTTTCTTTACTCAAAGTCGACGGCATTTTAAAACTTCTATAATTTTAATATACAAATAACACTTATTAACGGTCTTACTTTCATTCACTTAAAAAAATATTTTTGACAATTGTTGACTTTTGAAATTTAAACACTTTGAAATGTTTATCTCGTTAACCAGTCGAAATCATCAATTGATGATATCTTTATGTATATTTAAAAAAAAATGATTTTTCGCGTTGTACATCACGAAATAAAACCGCTATAATTACGATGATTTAACTATCTGAAACAAATAAAATGAAAATATGTAGACATATATGTAATACCAACTGTCCATATAGGAGTCTTACCTA
>NW_026614236.1:0-9877 GCF_026230105.1 Diorhabda sublineata
CATTTTCTAATAATGATAAATGAAACCTTTCAACGGGACTGTTGCTGTTAGAATTTCTGGGTGTAGTAAAATGTAGTTTGATTTTGTGTAGCTTACAAAACTCTTGTAATAGCTGACAGTGGAATTCAGTTCCACTATCACAAGTTATCGCTGATGGTACGCCAAAGTGAGATATAAAAAGAGATAAACCTTCGATTATTGATATTGCGTTTACTGATTCTAAGAGATAGGCTTGGCCATATTTAGAGAATGAATCTAGAAATGTTAAGAACTTTGTTTTCATCATCTGAAATACATCAATGTGAATCATTTCGAATGGTTTTGTGGGAGTAAGCGTGAGTGAATATTTGATCACTGGAGGGTGTCTGTCGTATTTCGCTTGTTGACAAGTGTCGCATGCATTTATATATTGAGTAATGTCCTTTTTCATGTCGGGCCAATAGTATTTTAATTTTAAAGCTTCTAGCGTTTCGTTTATTCCTCTGTGGCATGTTTTAGTTTCGTGATGATACTGTAAAATTTCTTTGCGTTCATCGGCCATTTCTACATCTCTGACAAATTTACGCGAAACTACTAATTTGAATGCGTGATTTTTAAAAGTTTTTTGGAGAGTAGTTATTAATCTTGGAATTAAATTGGTTGAGAAATTTGGGATATGTAGACAATATAGTTTTTTCGGATCTATAAAGTTTTTGAAAACATGTATGAGTTCTTTTGCGAAATCATTAGTCAAATTAATTGAAATTCGCGTTTTTGTGTCAAATGGAGTTTCTTTAGTTATGTTGAAAGCTTTATGTACGTTTTGCTTGATTATTAATTGATTGTTGTAAGAATTAGTTATATTTTCGCTATACGGTATACCTAGTATTGGATTTTCTTGTGCTGAGTGTACTGTTTCGTCATCATCTTTTTCGATAGGAGTTTTATCGTTTGAATTCAAAAGTTTTTCCAATTCGTCCCTTATTTCTTGTTCCGTTAGATTTTGATTGTTAGTGGTATTTTCGTCCGCATATGTTCCTATTATTTCGTCTATGTCCCCTGGGTTTCCTAATAAATATTCGTTCTCGATGTCCATTGCGTTGATTTCTATTCGGCTCAGGGCATCGGCATTAGAGTTTTGCGAACCGGGCTTATATTGTATTTCGAAATCGTATTCCTCTAGTAGAAGTCTCCATCGTATTAGTTTCGAATTGGGTTCTTTTAGATTGAAGAGCCATTTAAGTGGTTTGTGGTCAGTGATTAGTTTCACTTTGCGCCCATAAATGTATGGTCGGAAATGCTTTACAGTCCAAGTGATTGCCAGAAGTTCTTTTTCAATAGTACTATAATTTATTTCGGCGGGATTGAGTGTGCGCGACGCGTAAGCAATCGGTAGGTCGCTACCAATCGGTCCTTGGCTTAACACAGCACCTAATACGAAATTGGAGGCATCGGTCGTAACGTTAGGGTTTTTCAAAGTCAGGAAATTGTAGGATAGGGTCATTTGTTAACAAATTTTTACAAAGTGCGAATATTTCGATAAATTCGGGGGAATGAACAATTTTTTCTCCCTTTTTCAGGCATTTGGTAAAAGGTTTCGTAATTTTCGCGAAATTCTTGATGAATTTTCTATAATAGCCTAGCAATCCCAGAAATGACTTTATTTCTTTAGCCGTTTTAGGTAAAGGAAATTGTTTTATGGCATCTATCTTTTTTGGATTAGGCTTAACGCCTTGCGGTGTGATGACATGGCCTAGAAACTCGACTTCTTTTCTAACAAAATCTGATTTATCCAGTTGAATTTTAAGGTTAGTTTCTCTGAGTCTTCGAAAGAGTAGCTTGAGATTAGCTATATGTTCTTCTAGGCTTGAACTAAAAATAATTATATCGTCCATGTAAACCATGCAGATTTTTCCTTGGAGATCTTTCAAGACGTTGTCCATGACACGCTGAAAAGTGGCAGAGGCGTTCCGGAGTCCAAATGGCATACGTAAATATTCGTAGTGCCCGTTCTCTACGCTAAATGCTGTTTTCGATATGGAATTCTCATGCATCTGGATTTGATGAAAGCCTGAAGCCAAGTCTATGGTTGAGAAATATTGACATCTGCCTAGCCGGTCTAATACATCTTCTATTCGTGGTACAGGGTAACGGTCTTCCAAAGTTTTCTCGTTCACTTTTCTGTAGTCTATGACGATTCTCCATTTTTGTTTATTGCTGGCGACGGTTTTCTTCGGGACTATCCATACGGGGCTGCTCCACGGGGAAGAGCTTGGTCTAATTATTCCATCGTCTAACATCTTCTTTATCTGTCGTTGAACCTCTTCCTTGTGTATATAGGGGTAACGGTATGATTTCGTGTGTACGGGTACTTCGTCCAATGTTCTAATTTCGTGTTTTATTTCATTCGTAAAAGTCAATTTGTCCTTATCTTTATGAAATATATCTTTAAAATCGTTACATAATTTAAGAATAGCCTCTTTTTCTTCTTCGTTCAGGTGTTCTGTTCTAATGAAGTTTTGTATATTTACTTCATGATTTTCCGAATATCTATTTTGTAAAATATCCTCGGTATAATAAAAATTATAATTTTGTTTTATAGTATTAGTAAGAGGTATCACTTTCCGTCTGTCTTTAATTATAATTTCAACGCGTTTATCGCTGCGGTTTATTATTTCAGTTTTCGCGAAACCATTTTTTGCAATTGTAATAGTTTCTGGGAAATAAAGATTATCTATGTTTTGACTGGGTATTATGACTTCTCCATTGAAACAACTGACTGGAATTCTCACGGCAGCTATTTCATGGGAGTCAACACATATTTTAAAATCTTCTTTATCAAAATCATAAAAAATCGGAATTTGGATATTATTATTTTTAAGTATATTATTCTCGAAATCAACACATAATCTAAGTTTTTTTATTACATTCAGACCGATGAGGCCATCGAAATAGTTATGAAATTTAAATAAAATAAATGGTATAGTACAGGGTGAGCTAAATTCGGGGAAAGCTGGAATATCCGCTTTGAATTTTGCATCTTTATGACCTACTGCTGTCGATATTATGGTTGTTTCATGATAAATATTATTAGGGAAGAATTTTTCTGCGATACTAGGATTTAAAATTGATTGCATACTGCCAGTATCTACTAGGAGTTTTATTGGAGGGTTTTTGATTTTTATGTATGGTAATTGAACGTTATTAGAATCAGAAAATATTTCATTTATGTTGCATTGTCTTTGTGGCTCGTTATACGAAAATTTTTTGTGTTCTCATTTGGAAAATTGGCATTATATGTGACGGAATCTGAGTAGTCAGGGTCGCTTTCATAAGCAGGGTTTTCGGAATCGTGATTTATCTGAAAATCGGAGTAGTCGCTGTTTGAACCATGAGAGTCTGATTGAATTTGGTGTAATTCTTGCGAAACGAAGTTTCTCGGATTTGAAGGTCTGAAATAATGATTAGGTTGGTTAGGTCTGAAAGTATGGTGAAAGTATTTCTTGAATTTATTGACATTGGTTCTGGTTTGTTTTCCGGAGTTTTTCCAGTGGGTGCAAAGACGTTTTTTTGTTGCCCAAATACTTGTCTATTGGTCGGGTAATGTCTAGTTATTTGTCGAGGTTGGACTGGAATTGGTTGTCTAGGAAGATTGTTTGTTGGGTTTTGATCGTTTGGACTTTGTGTGGGATTTGGGTTTCGTTAGGTGAAATTAGTTTGAGGTGTTTGTTGTCGGAACATCTGATTTTGATATGTGTTATAATTTGAATATCGGTTGTTACTATTTGATATTGGTCTGTTATAATTTTCTGAGTTTGTGACAGTTCTCGTAATATTACTTTTAAATCTGAAATTATTTTGAGAATAATTGAAATTTTCTTCTTCAATAATAAATGTAATAGCGGCTCTATTGAAACTGGATTCTTGAGTCTAATTGTATGTTGAAGCAAACCGGTTAAATTCCTAATAAGCGTTTTTAAAGCCATTTGGTCATATTGTCTGCGATATATTTCTTTAGTATTAGCAGGCATTTCTGCTAAAGAAAAGCTATTGATTCTTTGAACCAGATGACTTCTTAACACTTGTAGCCTCTTAGCAAAATCTAATGTTGTTTCATTTTTAAAAGGATGTGCCATTAGAAGGTCTTGTTCTAGACATTCTAATGATCTCATATCGCCAAAACATTGTTCTAAAGCATCTTTCAATAAATTCCAACTATCTAACTCTGTTCTACATCCAACTAAAAGATTTGCTCTACCTATTAATTTGGAGCGGATAGCTCTTAAGATATAATTATTGATCACTAAATTACCTACATTATTATATGTATCAATGAGAAATTGGCAATTCTCTATAAATTGTATAAGAGTCGATGTATTGCCATCGTACGGTGCAATTAAGTCTACTGATAATTTCAACATTTGGATATTAATCTGTTCATTATTGTTAGCCATATTGTTTGAAATATTATTGTTATAACTATCGTTTTCTTCTAAATTTATTGATTTGTTAAAACTTGAAATCAATTCTTCAATATTTATGTCAGAATTATCCATTAATTAATAAACAGGATAATTATATATATTTTCTAATGCCTAAATATAAAAGGTAGTTGATATTTCCGACCGGGAAATATTTTACCTATCTTAAAATTAGGGAAGTGTAATAGGAAAACTCGGTACTTACAGGTACTTCTTGAAGTTCTCCCTACGTGATTCTGCTTTCTCTGGTTGGTGTAGGTCGTTGTCGTCTAAGAGTTGAAACTCACGTTCCGTTTTTTCACAAAAGCGGTCTCGATGCCGTGACTTTTCGAAAACACAAAACTACGACTATATCCTACTGTGACTGCGCCAGTTAAGATATTTTGTATAAAAAATATTTTTTTAAAAATGAACTATTTTTACACCAGTTTACAATTTCAGAGCTACAAACAGAATGAATGTAAAAATGAATGATCATGAATTTATAAAGTTCTTTTATCGTCAAAAGCTGACACAGATATTTTTATATAAAGTGAGCAAAATAACTTCACATAACTTGCACAACAAAGTTTCGCTCATTGCAAAGAACGAATCAACCTGATTAATGCTAAACTCCACAATGTCACTGCAATTGAATGACTTTATAAATGGAGCATAGGTTCTGTATTCAGCCTTTCGAATTGAATCGTCAAACATCGGCTTACGGTAGATATCAAACATTGGAGGCATGTTGTCGTTTTGGCGTTGACGTTTTCCATACATTGTTGTCATTTTTCAATTTAAAACCCAACGATTGCAGAACCAATTTGTTTGCGAACGTGAGCTGCTTCAGCTTTGATGGTAGCTTATCTAATGAAGTTGAATGCTCTGTAGACTGTCTTTATGATGATGATTTATTATTAGTCCCATTTGCTTCGCGCTCTAAGCTCCAACACCAACGTACTTAGTTCTCCACGAAAGTTTACAGGCTGACCGTCTTGGTCTAAAGCGATGACGGTGATATTGGTTATTTCACGTTGTGGTATAACAGGTAAATAGAGCAAATTATGAGCAGGTCTGTTTGCATCGAAGGCTCCAGTGGTAATCTTACAATCGAAGCGAATACTAGATACTTTAATGATTTTGACGGGGAGATCTGACGAGTGTATTTTGTTTGCGTCGATTATTTTCGGTGAAAAACCCAAAATTCTCCCAAGACTATTATCTTCTTTGAATGAAATTTTGTATTTACTGGAAATTTCACATTTCAACGTATTGTGATTGGGTTTTAGTGAAAATATACCCTCTGGGCTAGTTGAATTGTCCACACCCAGTTTATCTCGTATAAACGCTTCAAGATCGGCAATTTCGTAACATCCTGTGGGAAAATCAAAACTTTGAAGCTTGCCCTTGGTATCGTAGTAGTAAAACTTACAATTTTCAATGTTTGGTATACTGTGATAAGAATGAAAAGATCGCAAAGCTATTTCGTAATCATTATTCGGATCGAGCACAATAGGCGTAGTAGGTTGAAAGGTAAATTCATGATTGATGCTGTTTACTCTCAGCAACTGTGACATGGTGACTAATGGAATTCGGGTGATGTTCGAATTTAAATAATACTACTTGTTTATTCTATTTAGTGTTACAAAGAAAACAAGTGGCTTGAGAGCTCGGAGGACCATCACAATGTGTTGTCCAATCAGGTCGGTTGTAATGGATGAAACAAGGTAGTCGTATTTGTAGTTCAAAATTTCCTCGATATTAGGGTCTTACACATAAGGTCTTACACACTCTATTAGATGTTCAATGGGAAAGTGCTTTAGTTCTTCGGCAGTAAAACTATTCAATGTTTTTCCATGGTAGATATGTTGTAGTAATAGTTCTACGCTCGTCATTGTTGCTGTAGAAATTTCAAACACAAATGTCAGCAATTTATTTGATTGTAGTTTTGAATTCTCGCACTCTTTCCCAGATATTCAACAACTTCTTTCGGCGGCTTCAAATTACCAAATGAATCAAAATACTCTACATCGTTGTTTATCTTTCTGTAAGCCACCCAATGACTCCCACTATTCTTAGAGACATCTAAATTAACCACTGCGCATTCTTGTCTTCGAGGACCGTCTTTGGAGAGGGTGTCTCGCATGAAAACTCCTCGAAAATGTGGTATTTTAAGTAATTTTGCATAATGCGCAATGTCAAAGTCAGATAGTGCGTGATTGGGTAGCTTTATTAGTTTTTTTTGTTTTTTTTTAAATACAATCCAAATCCACCTTTTGAATACTTTTTCAAGTATAGGCCAGATCCTACACGTTCCATAGCCTTATTATGACGTAGTGTCGAAAGACCGGCAAACAAAGGAATAAGTGGTAGGAAACCTCCGGATTTCGCTACAGGTATTACTCGAGGAACCTCGACTTCTTTTTTGCTACCAAATTCTTTAATAAGTGCTTTGGCTGCTCGTAAGGCAAACGTTGCGGTGTCTTTCAAAGATGTTCCTCTCTTCAATGACTTTCCCACTTTCAGAATAACATCTCGATGCAAGGAACGACGTTTGCGACGACAACCCATTCCCAGCTTTCTTTTCACCTTCATTCCGCCTGTTACAAGTAATGCAGCAGCTTTCTCTCCCAGTGAAGCGTCTTTTGATTTGACGCGTGCCCAAGCTTTACTTTGGGTGGTTTACTTACGTCCACAGTACTGATAGCTAGGTAAGTGAAGTTCAATAGGTAGTTTATTGATGAGAGAATTCAAAATACCCTCTCCTTCAAACACCAACATTAAGACTGACACGCTTAATTGGTGACACCTATATTTAAAGAGTAGTACTACGAAAAACGACACACACAATGAAAATAATTCAACCAGAGCAGACTATACCCATTGAAAATCTGGATTTCACCTCAACACCAACTGTTGGCAAACATGGTAAATTGTTGCCAAATTCTTTCCGTGCCATTATATGTGGCCCCAGTGGGTGTGGTAAGACGAACGTCGTGCTGGCGCTCCTATTCAATCCAAATGGCGCGAAATTCAAAAATGTTTATGTCTATTCAAAATCGTTATTTCAACCAAAGTATCAATTGCTACAAGAAGTTATAGCGCAAGTCAAGGGTGTTGGGTATTTCCCATTTAAAGACAATGAGGAAATAATTAGTCCAGAGAAAGCTCGACCAAATTCCATCTTTTTATTCGATGACGTAGCCTGTGACGGTCAGCAGAAAATTCGTGAATACTACTCCATGTGTAGACATAAAGATATTGATGCTGCATATCTTTGTCAAACATACTCAAAAATACCGAAACAGCTTATTCGCGACAATTGTAATGTTATTGTGTTATTCAAGCAGGATGAGGTGAACTTGAAACATATATTCGACGAACACGTATCTCCAGACATGACGTTTGACACATTCAAAAATGTGTGTTCAAAGTGTTGGTGTGATCGCTATAGTACTTTGGTAATTATGAAGGATTTTACCCTTAATGGTGGTAGGTATCGCAAAGGATTCGATAAATATATAAAATTGTAAGCTGCATCTTTAGTCCATACCAAAATGTCTGACGATAAGGTTGCTAATGCATTGCGCAAGAAAAAAGTGTCCGAACTTGCCAGATCGATTCGCAAAAAATACTTGTCGTTGAAATTAGGTAAATCAGAGCAAGATAAGTCTATTAATAAACTATTCAAGCCGATATCTAAACCACTTGAAGAAATTGTGCAATCCTCAAAGACATTACAAAAAACGATTACAAATTTAAATCCAAAAGAGGAAATAAAGAAGGAAGAACCTGATGATGATGTGTTTACACCTTTTCTCGAAACGGAACCGGTAGCCGAAACCGATGAATTCGGAAATATTACACGTTCTGAATCTCCAGAAGAGATGCGCCCCGAAATTTCCCAGGAAGCTTTCGCAGATTATTTGGACCAATATCCAGCCATCAGTTATCAGTTCATTGAAGATTACTTCCAAAAAGATGATAAAATTGATAAAAATTATGGTCCGATATACAACGATGAAATCGGTTGGTCATTAGGCAAACGTCGAATTGCATTTGATGGAAAAACCGGTAATATAAACATACTACCTGAGAAAAACAAAGGAGGAAGATATGTAATTGGAACACCAGGCTTGTATGAGCTTCTATTTTACCGAGATCCCAGTTACAATGATCAAGATTTACAGAACTATAAAAATCTTTTGACAACAACTGAAGTTCATTTAGACACGTTAGATCGTCTTAAGGGGTCAAGTACTGAAAAATATCACTACATCATAAAACCTTTATTCAAAACAAAATCTCTAACGACGACGAATAGATCGTCGCAGGTATTGACTCGTCTAAAATCGATTCCTTCAGCAAAAGGAAAAGGCATCGATCGTTTAAGATATAATGATAAACCTATGGAGTATATTTATTGGGATGATGCGAATGAATTGGTGGAACGTTTGAAGTTGTTGATTGCTTCAAAAGAGGCAGGTAATACGTCACACGACAACGAAATAGTAGCAATTATCAATGAACTCAAGGAGGCTGATATAATAGAATAATAAAAGTTGAAACTTGTTCATTTTAATTATGCCAGTCGATAAATTCGGACATAGACATCAAACGCCCTATGCGCGTTTACCAGTGAAAATTACGTTTCCTCATACACAGGACGGTAATATTGATATTGAAAATATGAAAATTTGTAATGTTAAGGAACCGACAACAAATAGTGATGCTGCAACAAAAAAATATGTTGATGTGCAGTTGAATGACCTACGTGCTATCAACTCGCCATTAATTCAAGCACATGGTGTGGTGCTGCACCAACAAGACCGTGATATAAAGGATTTAGCTGTAGGATTGAACGAAATGAGCTTCATAAAACGAAAATCCCCATATTACAGGCGCACATTACTAACTTACAAAATAAAACTAACGAAATTGATACATTTATTTCGCGAAATCCCCCTGTAGCAGCTAGGGATATGGCTACGAAGAAATACGTTGACGATTCAATTGTTGCAGCCAAAATATTTATTCGAAAAGAATTCACTGCTTCTATTAACATGTGTGTTGAGAGCATACGTGAGTTACAAATAGAAATTACAGAAAATATCAGATCCGTCTCTGATATGAAAACTAACGTTTCGGGCATTGTAAACAATATTAAGGTTATGAATACGAATACCGTTAACCGCATTAACAGTCTGGAGCTGAAGCTAGCTGGTAGTACGGCATAATATGTATTCTAAAGAAAAAATTTATCTTGTAAACGAACTCCACAAACCGATACGGAAAAAATTTCCTCGGAGACGCACTATTATTAAGGGTCTTGACGATCTTTGGCAAATGGATCTTGCGGAGATGAGGAATTTTGCATCACAAAATAGGAATCATAAAATGATACTGGTCGTCATTGATTGTTTTTCAAAGTTTGT
>NW_026614237.1:0-9708 GCF_026230105.1 Diorhabda sublineata
CCTTAAATAATTTCTACTTAAAAATTCAATTTTTTATTATATTTATTGGAGTAAATTTAACGTTTTTTCCACAACATTTTTTAGGATTAATAGGAATACCACGACGATACTCAGACTATCCTGATATTTTTACTCTATGAAATATTGTTTCATCAATTGGATCTTTAATTTCCCTTATTAGAGTAATTTTTTTATTATTTATTTTTTGAGAGGCTTTCTCTATACAACGAAAAAGAATTAGTTCATTAAGAATAAATTCTTCAATTGAATGATTACAATTTAACCCCCCAGCAGAACATAGTTATTCCGAATTACCAATATTATCTGCTAATTTCTAATATGGCAGATTAGTGCATTGGACTTAAACCCCAAACATAAAGTTTAAACTTTTTTTAGAAATTTCAACTTGAAAAAGTTTCATATTACAAGATAGAGCATCACCTTTAATAGAACAATTATCATATTTTCATGATCATGCTTTAATAATTTTAGTAATTATTACTGTATTAGTTGGCCAATTATTATTATCACTATTTTTTAATAAATTTTTACATCGTTACTTATTAGAAGGTCAATTAATTGAAATTATTTGAACTATTTTACCAACTATTACTTTAGTTTTTATTGCCATCCCTTCTCTACGATTAATTTATATTTTAGATGAAATTAATAACCCAATAATCACTATTAAAACAATTGGACATCAATGATACTGATCTTATGAATATTCAGATTTTAAAACTATTGAATTTGACTCATATATAATCCCAATTAATGATATAAATTCATTCAATTTCCGTCTTTTAGATGTAGATAATCGAGTAATAATCCCCTTTGAATCGAATATTCGAATATTAGTTACATCTGCAGATGTTATTCATTCATGAACAATCCCTTCACTGGGGGTGAAAATTGACGGCACCCCTGGACGATTAAATCAAACAAGATTTTCAATTAATCGATCAGGATTATTTTATGGCCAATGTTCAGAAATTTGTGGATCTAACCACAGATTTATACCAATTGTAATTGAAAGAATTTCACCTAAATACTTTTCTAAATGAATTATTAAAATAATTGAATTATCATTAGATGGCTGAAAGTAAGCAATGGAATTTTAAATCATCTATAATATTATAACGGATATTTCTAATGAAAAATTTAGTTAATTTATAACATTAGTTTGTCAAGCTAAAATAATCACTTTGATAATTTTTAATTCCACAAATAATACCATTATACTGACTAACATTAATATTTTTCTTTTTAAGAATTTTCTTTTGTTTTAATAATTTAAATTATTTTAATTTTTTTTATAAAATTAAAATAACTGAAACTAAAATTAATAAAATAAATTTTAATTGAAAATGATAATAAATTTGTTTTCATCCTTTGACCCTACTTCAAACTTTAACTTCTCATTAAATTGATTAAGAACTTTAATTGGATTAAGAATTATCCCCCCATTATTTTGATTAGTCCCTTCACGATTTAATATTTTTTGAAATAAAATTATTATAACTTTACATAAAGAATTTAAAATTTTAATAGGAAATTATAAATCACAAGGAAGAACATTAATTTTTATTTCCTTGTTTTCTATTATTTTATTTAATAATTTTCTAGGCTTATTCCCCTATATTTTTACAAGAACAAGACACATAACTTTAACATTAAGATTAGCTTTACCATTATGAGTGAGATTTATAATCTATGGATGATTAAATAATACTATCCATATATTAGCTCATTTAGTTCCTCAGGGAACTCCTCCAATCCTTATACCTTTTATAGTATGTATTGAAACTATTAGAAATGTAATTCGACCCGGGACTTTAGCTATTCGTTTATCTGCTAATATAATTGCTGGTCATTTATTAATAACTTTATTAGGTAATACAGGACCTATAATAACAATCACCTTAGTAAATTTATTAATTATTATTCAAATTTTACTTTTAACACTTGAATCAGCAGTTGCAATTATTCAATCTTATGTTTTTGCTATTTTAAGAACTTTATATTCTAGTGAAGTAAATTAATGTCAATACATAAAAATCACCCTTTTCATTTAGTTGATATTAGTCCATGACCCTTATTAGGAGCATTAGGAGCTATATCTACAATAATAGGATTAATTAAATGATTTCATTTATATAATAATAACCTATTAATAATCGGTTTATTAATTACAATATTAATTATATACCAATGATGACGAGATATTGTTCGAGAAGGAACCTATCAAGGATTACATACTCTTTTAGTTACTAAAGGCTTACGTTGAGGAATAATTTTATTTATTACATCTGAAGTATTTTTTTTTATTTCTTTTTTTTGAGGATTTTTCCATAGATCATTAGCACCAAGAATTGAACTAGGATTATTATGGCCCCCAAAAGGAATCCAAACATTTAACCCAATTGAAATCCCTCTTCTTAATACTTTAATTTTATTAACATCAGGGTTAACTGTAACATGAGCTCACCATAGACTAATAGAAAACAATTTTTCTCAAGGTCTCCAAGGATTAATTTTTACAGTAACTCTAGGAATCTACTTCACAATCCTTCAAGGATATGAATATATTGAAGCTCCATTTTCTATTGCAGATTCAGTCTACGGTTCATCTTTTTTTATAGCAACTGGATTTCATGGATTACATGTAATTATTGGAACAACATTTTTATTAATTTGTACAATTCGTCAATTTTTAAATCATTTTTCTTCTATCCATCACTTTGGATTTGAAGCAGCTGCTTGATATTGACACTTTGTTGATGTAGTATGATTATTCTTATATATTTCTATCTATTGATGAGGTAGATAATTTATATAATATAAAAATTATATTTGACTTCCAATCAAAAAATCTAGATTCTAGTATAAATAATTAAAATTTTAATAAGATTAATAATAATAATTTGTTTGATTTTAATAATATTAACAATTATTTTAAATTTAATTTCTAAAAAAAGTTATTATGATCGAGAAAAAAGAAGCCCATTTGAATGTGGATTTGACCCTAAAACTTCAGCTCGTCTGCCCTTTTCTCTTCATTTTTTTTTAATTGCAATTATTTTTTTAATTTTTGACGTCGAAATTACCTTACTTTTACCATTAATTATAACAATAAAAATTTCTAATATTATAAATTATTCAATAATTTTAATTATCTTTATTTTTATTTTATTATGAGGTTTATACCATGAATGAAACCAAGGAGCATTAAATTGAATTAATTAGGATAATAGTTAATTATAACATTTAAGTTGCATTTAAAAATTATTGAATAACTCAATTTATCTTAAATAAGAAGCAAAATATTGTATTTAGTTTCGACCTAAAAGTTTGATTTATATAAATCCTTATTTTTAATTGAAACCAAAAAGAGGTCTATCACTGTTAATGATAAAAATGAGTTATTCTCCAATTAAAGAAATAAGAAAACCAAGAATAAGCTTCTAACTTAATTCTTAAGCAATGAAATTTTGTTTTTATTTCTATTTATATAGTTTAAAAAAAACATTACATTTTCATTGTAAAATTAGATTTTTTCTTATAAATACTTAAAAGTCTCTGACTTCCTTAATTTCTTCAAAATTACACTCTTTATAAGCTATTTAAGTAAATATTTAATAGTAAAAATATTAATCAAAAAATCAATAATAATAAATAAATTTTTAAATGATTAATTGAAAATAATTGTATTAAAGTTAATATTTTTAAATTTTTTGATATTTGTTGACCACCATAATATTCAAATCAGCCTTGATCAAAAATTTTTAAATATAATTTTCCTATATATAAAGGCAAATAATTAACCCCTAATGTAGATAAATAAGGTATATTTCATATTATACTTATAAATAAACTTGAAGTTAAAAATTTTAAAGTTAATAATTGATAAGAAAGCTTAAATTTAGCTAATTCATACCCTAACCATCCACCAATTATAATTACAAATAATGTTAATATTTTTATAAAAAAAGTTAAACAAATAAAATAAGGAGTAGAAAAAAGTAACCATGAAAATATACTGCCTCTAAAAATTACAAATAAAATTAATCCTCTTATTCCTTTTAATATAATTATTCTTCTTTCCTGAATAATATGCAAAGATATAAAATTAAAATTCCCAATTATGGAATAATAAGTTAAACGAAATCTATAAGATACGGTTAAACCAATAGAAATATAAAAAATTAAATAAATATAAATATTTAAATAATTTATTGATATAAATTCAACCACTAAATCTTTAGAATAAAACCCAGATATAAAAGGTAAACCACATAAAGATAAATTACAAATATTTAAATAAGTACATGTTAAAGGCAAATGTTTTACTAACCCTCCTATAAAACGAATATCTTGACAATTAAATAAATTATGAATGATATTACCAGCACACATAAATAATAAAGCTTTAAATAATGCATGAATTAATAAATGAAAAAATGCTAATTTATACTCTCCTAAAGCTAAAATTGATATTATTAAACCCAATTGTCTTAAAGTTGATAAAGCAATAATTTTTTTTAAATCAAATTCAAAATTAGCCCCTAAACCTGATATAAATATTGTTATTGATGAAATAAATAATAAAATTATTATCAAATTATTACTAAATGAAAAATTAAAACGGATTAATAAATAAACCCCAGCAGTAACTAATGTAGAAGAATGAACTAAAGAAGAAACAGGTGTAGGAGCTGCTATTGCTGCAGGCAACCAAGAAGAAAAAGGAATTTGAGCTCTCTTTGTTATTGCCGCTAAAACTACTAAATATCTAATTAATTGTATAACATAATCCTCCTTTATAATTTCTAAATAAAAAATAAAATTTCATCTACCAAAATTTAATATTCAAGCAATTGATATTAATAAAGCTACATCACCAATTCGATTCCTTAAAGCAGTTAATATTCCAGCCCTAAAACTTTTTAAATTTTGATAATAAATCACTAAACAATAAGAAACTAATCCTAATCCATCTCAACCTAATAAAATAGAAATTAAATTAGGTGAAATAATTAATAATATTATAGATAAAACAAATATTACTACTAATAAAATAAACCGATTCTTATAAATATCTTCAGCTATATATTCCTCTCTATAAAAAATTACTATAGAAGAAATAAATAAAACAAACCTTATAAATAACAAAGATATTCAATCTAATAAAACAACAAAATAAATATTAGTAGAATTTAATATTATAAAATTAAATTCTAAAATATAAGTTAAATTTACAACCAATAAATATAATGAAGAAATTAATAATGTTAATCTCAAATATAAAAATATTATAAAATAAATATAACAAATAATCTAAAATCTTTATTCATATCTTTAGTACCACAAACTAATATTTTTATTAAACTATTTAGATTAAATTCATTGAACTAGAAATTCTAATTTTAAAAATAATAAATTTAAAGGTAATCAATGTAAAATTATTAGTAAATACTCACGAATTAGCCCCCTATTAAATATATATATAAGCCTGAATAATACTGACCATGTTGGGTATATGAATATAAAAATAATGAATAAACAGCCCTAAAAAATGATATCAAAGATAAAAATAGTATACTAAATAAACTAAAAGATAAAATTCTATTAATTAACATAATTTCTCTTATTAAATTTAATGAAGGAGGAGCTGCTATATTAGAAGAAACTAAAAGAAATCAAATTAATCTTAAATTAGGCATAATATTCAATAAACCCTTATTTAAATATAAACTTCGACTGTGAATTCGTTCATAAGAAATATTAGCTAAACAAAATAAACCTGAAGAACATAAACCATGGGCCAATATTATTAATAAAGCCCCTCATAACCCTCAATAATTTAAAGTCATAATACCTGCTAAAACTAAACTTATATGAGAAACAGAAGAATAAGCAATTAAAGATTTTATATCACTTTGACGAACACAAATTAAAGAAACAATAAAGCCTCCTAATAAACAAATTATCATAAAAAAAATATTTAAATTTATTAAAAACTGTTTAAAAATAAGCATAAAACGTAAAAGTCCATATCCTCCTAATTTTAATATAATACCTGCTAAAATTATTGAACCAGAAATAGGTGCCTCTACATGTGCTTTAGGAAGTCATAAATGCAAAAAAAATATTGGAATCTTAACAAAAAAAACCAAATTAATACATAAAAATATAAAAAAAGAATCTAATTCTAAATTTATACAAATAAATATAGTTAAATAATATTTTTCTCTTAAATAAAAAATTATAATTATTATAGGCAATGATATTAATAAAGTATAAAATAACAAATAAATACCAGCCTCTAAACGTTCAGGTTGATACCCTCATCCTATAATTAAAATTAAAGTGGGGATTAATCTAATTTCAAAAAATAAATAAAAAATAAATAAATTTAATGAAGAAAATGTTAAATAAAGACTTAATAATAAAATAACCAAAATTATTAAAAATAAATTATGATATTCATTATTAAAATACAATTTAACTCTAGCTAAAATCATTAAACTACAAATTCAAAACCTTAATAAAATTAGACTATAAGATAACATATCTAATCCTAAAAAATAAGAAATATTAAAAACTTGAAAAAACCCTCTATAATTAAAAATAAATCTAAAAGATAAAATAAAAAAAAACCATTGTATTAATCAAAAATTTTTAAAACTTAAAGGAATCAATATCAATAACCCTAATAAATATATTATCATAAAAAAGAAAAAGTTGTGATATAATCATTACCATGAACACGAACTATTAAAATCAATATAGATAACCCTAAAGCACCTTCACATACTCTTATTGTTAAATAAATTATAGAAAAAAAATATTCATAAGTTATATTCCTTAAATATAAAAATAATCTAAAATATAAAGAAATAACAATAAATTCTAAACTTAATAATATTATCAATAAATGTTTTCGATTTAAAACAAATATTAACCCCCCAGAAAAAAATATTACTATTAATAGATATATTAACATTAAAGTTTTAATAATTTAAATAAAATATTGGTCTTGTAAACCAAAAATAAGGTTTCTTTTAAAACTTCAGATATAAATAATATTTATCATTAATCTCCAAAATTAATATTTTACTTAAACTAATATCTGATATAATTTTATTTTTTCCTATATTATTTATATTATCTTTAATATTTATTTTTATAAAACACCCTTTAACCTGTGGTTTAATACTTTTACTACAAACTCTCATAATTGCCTTAGTTAGTAGCCTAATAAGTCTAAATTACTGATATTCCTATATCTTATTTTTAATTATAATTGGAGGTATATTAATTTTATTTATTTATATAACAAGAATTGCCTCTAATGAAAAATTCAAATTTAATTTTAAATTATTACTAATTGCAATATTAACAATAATTTTATTATTTATTTTAATATTTCTAGACCATTATTATATAAATATCATAATACAAACAATTGAAACAAAATCATTTTATTTAAATAAAAATCTCAATTTATCTATAATAAAATATTTCAATTTTCCAAACTATTTAATTATAATTATAATAATTATTTATTTATTTATTACTCTAATTGCTACTGTAAAAATTACAAACTTTTTATATGGACCTTTACGACAAATATTTTAATGAAAATACCCATACGAAAAAAAAATCCATTATTAAAAATTATTAATAATTCATTAATTACATTCCCAACCCCATCAAATATTTCATATATATGAAATTTTGGATCTTTACTAGGTATTTGTTTAATAATTCAAATTTTTACAGGCTTATTTTTAGCAATACACTACTGTCCTAATATTGAATTAGCCTTCAATAGAGTAGCCCATATTTGTCGAGATGTAAATTATGGTTGATTACTACGAACCTTACATGCAAATGGAGCTTCTTTTTTTTTTATTTGTTTATACATTCACATTGGCCGAGGAATTTATTATAGATCATATAATATAATAGAAACTTGAATAATTGGTGTAACAATCTTTTTTTTAACAATAGCAACTGCCTTTTTAGGGTATGTTTTACCTTGAGGTCAAATATCTTTTTGAGGGGCTACTGTTATTACCAACCTAATATCTGCAATTCCTTACTTAGGAAATATGTTAGTTCAATGAATTTGAGGAGGATTTGCAGTTGATAATGCAACTCTAACACGTTTTTTTACATTTCATTTTATTTTACCATTTATTATTTTTGCTTTTATAATTATTCACTTATTATATTTACATCAAACAGGATCAAGAAATCCCATTGGTACTAATAGTAATATTGATAAAATTCCCTTTCATCCTTATTTTATCTTTAAAGATATTCTAGGAGCTCTAATTATAATTTTTTTATTAATCTTTTTAACTCTAAGAAACCCCTATTTACTTGGAGACCCTGATAATTTTACCCCCGCTAATCCACTAGTAACACCAATTCATATTCAACCTGAATGATATTTTTTATTTGCTTACGCTATTTTACGCTCAATTCCTAATAAATTAGGGGGGGTAATTGCATTAGTTATATCAATTGCTATTTTATATGTACTCCCATTTATCAATAAAAAAAAATTCTTAAGATCTCAATTTTATCCATTAAATAAATTTTTATTTTGAACATTAGTATCTATTATTATTTTATTAACATGAATTGGAGCCCGACCAGTTGAAGATCCTTATATTTTAACAGGTCAAATTCTCACAATAATTTATTTCCTTTATTATCTAATTAACCCTATCACTTCATATTTTTGAGATTTAATTATTTTTAAATAGTTAATGAACTTGTATAAGTTTATATTTTGAAAATATAAAAAAGAGATTAAAACTCTCTATTAACTTATACTAAAAATAATTAACTAAATTATAAGAATAAAAAAAAATATTCTTATTCTACAAAAAAAAATTAAAAAATTTAATGAAACAGGTAAATAACCTTTTCAAGCTAAATATATTAATTTATCATAACGATATCGAGGTAAAGTTCCTCGAACCCAAAGCCAAAAAAAAGATAAAAAAGATAATTTTAAAAAAAACATATAACTTATTAAATTTGCCCCTATAAATAAAAAAACACACATTATTCTTATAAACAAAATATTTCCATATTCTGCTAAAAAAATTATTGCAAATCCTCCTCTTCTATATTCAACGTTAAATCCAGAAACTAACTCTGATTCTCCTTCAGCAAAATCAAAAGGAGTTCGATTAGTCTCAGCTAATCTTGAAACTAACCATATAAAACATAATGGTAATAATAAATATATAAATCAAATAAATTCTTGATATTTAATTAAATCAATTAAATTTACACTTAAAATTAAAAATAAAAATGATATTAAAATTAAAGCTAATCTTACTTCATAAGAAATTGTCTGTGCAACTGAACGAAGTCTACCTAATAATGAATAATTAGAATTTGAAGATCACCCAGCCAATATAATTGTATAAACTCTCAATCTTGAGACAGCTAAAAAAAATAAAATCGTTAAATTAAATCTAATATTAATCCTAATAAATGGTATACATATTCATATAAATAAAGATAATAATAAATTAAAAATAGGGGATAAATAATATAAATTAAAATTTGCCATAAAAGGATAAGTTTGCTCTTTACTAAATAATTTAATAGCATCCCTAAAAGGTTGAATTAAACCAATAAACCCAACTTTATTTGGCCCTTTACGAATTTGAATATAAC
>NW_026614238.1:0-9615 GCF_026230105.1 Diorhabda sublineata
CCTCCTCTATTGTAGGTGGAATTTTAGGATTAAATCAAACAAGCCTACGAAAAATTATAGCTTACTCTTCAATTAATCATATTGGTTGAATACTTGCAGGAATACTAAATTCTAAATTAATTTGATTAGTATATTTTATTATTTATTTTTTTATTAGATTAAATATTATTATTTTTTTTATAAAATTAAACTTATTCAACCTAAACCAACTTTTTAATGCATTAAATACAAATAAATTAATTAAATTATTTTTTATTTTAAATTTTTTATCTTTAGGAGGTTTACCCCCTTTTTTAGGGTTCCTCCCAAAATGAATTGTGGTTAATAATTTAATTTTAAATCAAATATATACCTTAAGAGTAGTTTTAATCATTACAACATTAATCACTTTGTATTTTTATATTCGACTAACATTTTCTTCTTTAACTATTCTAATAACTGAAAATTTAATTAAACCAACAAAATTTAATAATTTTATCTTTTTATTTTTAAATGTATTTACTCTACTTAGCTTATGCCTTTGTACTAGGATCTTAAATATCTTATAAGGATTTAAGTTAAGTTAAACTATCAACCTTCAAAGTTGATTATAGATTTTATCTAAGCCTTAAAAATTATTTACCTTTAAATTTGCAATTTAATATCATACTTGAATATAAGGCTTGGTAAAAGAATAAAATATTCGTAAATAAATTTACAGTTTATCGCCTGAACTCAGCCATTCTACCGAATAAATGGTTGTTTTCAACAAATCATAAAGATATCGGAACATTATATTTTATTTTTGGGATCTGAGCAGGTATAGTTGGAACCTCCCTTAGAGTGTTAGTACGAACAGAATTAGGAAGACCCGGAACTTTGATTGGAAATGATCAAATTTATAATGTAATCGTAACTGCCCATGCATTTATTATAATTTTTTTTATAGTAATACCAATTATAATTGGGGGCTTTGGAAACTGATTAGTACCCTTAATAATTGGTGCTCCAGATATAGCCTTTCCCCGAATAAATAATATAAGTTTCTGATTATTACCTCCTTCTTTATTCCTTCTAATTATAAGAAGAATTGTAGAAAGAGGTGCAGGAACTGGATGAACAGTTTACCCTCCTCTTTCATCTAATATTGCTCATGGGGGATCTTCAGTAGATTTAGCTATTTTTAGTTTACATTTAGCAGGAATTTCCTCAATTTTAGGGGCTATTAATTTTATTACCACAGTAATCAATATACGACCCAAAGGCATAACTTTAGACCGAATACCTTTATTTGTTTGAGCTGTTGTAATTACAGCAATCCTCTTACTTTTATCTTTGCCAGTTTTAGCAGGAGCAATTACTATATTGTTAACTGATCGAAATTTAAATACCTCTTTTTTTGATCCCGCTGGAGGAGGGGACCCAATTTTATACCAACATTTATTTTGATTTTTTGGACATCCTGAAGTTTATATTTTAATTCTCCCAGGTTTCGGTTTAATTTCTCATATTGTAAGACAAGAAAGTAGAAAAAAAGAAGCTTTTGGAACTTTAGGTATAATTTATGCTATAATAGCAATTGGTTTATTAGGATTTATTGTTTGAGCTCACCATATATTTACAGTAGGTATAGATGTCGATACCCGAGCTTATTTTACTTCAGCTACTATGATTATTGCAGTTCCTACTGGAATTAAAGTTTTTAGATGATTAGCTACTTTTCACGGATCAAGAATTAACTATAGGCCTACAACATTATGAGCACTAGGGTTTATTTTTTTATTCACAGTCGGAGGATTAACAGGAGTAGTTTTAGCTAACTCTTCAATTGATATTGTTTTACATGATACTTATTACGTTGTTGCTCATTTTCATTATGTTCTTTCTATAGGGGCAGTATTTGCAATTATAGCAGGAATTGTTCAATGATTTCCTTTATTTACAGGATTAACCTTAAATAATTTCTACTTAAAAATTCAATTTTTTATTATATTTATTGGAGTAAATTTAACGTTTTTTCCACAACATTTTTTAGGATTAATAGGAATACCACGACGATACTCAGACTATCCTGATATTTTTACTCTATGAAATATTGTTTCATCAATTGGATCTTTAATTTCCCTTATTAGAGTAATTTTTTTATTATTTATTTTTTGAGAGGCTTTCTCTATACAACGAAAAAGAATTAGTTCATTAAGAATAAATTCTTCAATTGAATGATTACAATTTAACCCCCCAGCAGAACATAGTTATTCCGAATTACCAATATTATCTGCTAATTTCTAATATGGCAGATTAGTGCATTGGACTTAAACCCCAAACATAAAGTTTAAACTTTTTTTAGAAATTTCAACTTGAAAAAGTTTCATATTACAAGATAGAGCATCACCTTTAATAGAACAATTATCATATTTTCATGATCATGCTTTAATAATTTTAGTAATTATTACTGTATTAGTTGGCCAATTATTATTATCACTATTTTTTAATAAATTTTTACATCGTTACTTATTAGAAGGTCAATTAATTGAAATTATTTGAACTATTTTACCAACTATTACTTTAGTTTTTATTGCCATCCCTTCTCTACGATTAATTTATATTTTAGATGAAATTAATAACCCAATAATCACTATTAAAACAATTGGACATCAATGATACTGATCTTATGAATATTCAGATTTTAAAACTATTGAATTTGACTCATATATAATCCCAATTAATGATATAAATTCATTCAATTTCCGTCTTTTAGATGTAGATAATCGAGTAATAATCCCCTTTGAATCGAATATTCGAATATTAGTTACATCTGCAGATGTTATTCATTCATGAACAATCCCTTCACTGGGGGTGAAAATTGACGGCACCCCTGGACGATTAAATCAAACAAGATTTTCAATTAATCGATCAGGATTATTTTATGGCCAATGTTCAGAAATTTGTGGATCTAACCACAGATTTATACCAATTGTAATTGAAAGAATTTCACCTAAATACTTTTCTAAATGAATTATTAAAATAATTGAATTATCATTAGATGGCTGAAAGTAAGCAATGGAATTTTAAATCATCTATAATATTATAACGGATATTTCTAATGAAAAATTTAGTTAATTTATAACATTAGTTTGTCAAGCTAAAATAATCACTTTGATAATTTTTAATTCCACAAATAATACCATTATACTGACTAACATTAATATTTTTCTTTTTAAGAATTTTCTTTTGTTTTAATAATTTAAATTATTTTAATTTTTTTTATAAAATTAAAATAACTGAAACTAAAATTAATAAAATAAATTTTAATTGAAAATGATAATAAATTTGTTTTCATCCTTTGACCCTACTTCAAACTTTAACTTCTCATTAAATTGATTAAGAACTTTAATTGGATTAAGAATTATCCCCCCATTATTTTGATTAGTCCCTTCACGATTTAATATTTTTTGAAATAAAATTATTATAACTTTACATAAAGAATTTAAAATTTTAATAGGAAATTATAAATCACAAGGAAGAACATTAATTTTTATTTCCTTGTTTTCTATTATTTTATTTAATAATTTTCTAGGCTTATTCCCCTATATTTTTACAAGAACAAGACACATAACTTTAACATTAAGATTAGCTTTACCATTATGAGTGAGATTTATAATCTATGGATGATTAAATAATACTATCCATATATTAGCTCATTTAGTTCCTCAGGGAACTCCTCCAATCCTTATACCTTTTATAGTATGTATTGAAACTATTAGAAATGTAATTCGACCCGGGACTTTAGCTATTCGTTTATCTGCTAATATAATTGCTGGTCATTTATTAATAACTTTATTAGGTAATACAGGACCTATAATAACAATCACCTTAGTAAATTTATTAATTATTATTCAAATTTTACTTTTAACACTTGAATCAGCAGTTGCAATTATTCAATCTTATGTTTTTGCTATTTTAAGAACTTTATATTCTAGTGAAGTAAATTAATGTCAATACATAAAAATCACCCTTTTCATTTAGTTGATATTAGTCCATGACCCTTATTAGGAGCATTAGGAGCTATATCTACAATAATAGGATTAATTAAATGATTTCATTTATATAATAATAACCTATTAATAATCGGTTTATTAATTACAATATTAATTATATACCAATGATGACGAGATATTGTTCGAGAAGGAACCTATCAAGGATTACATACTCTTTTAGTTACTAAAGGCTTACGTTGAGGAATAATTTTATTTATTACATCTGAAGTATTTTTTTTTATTTCTTTTTTTTGAGGATTTTTCCATAGATCATTAGCACCAAGAATTGAACTAGGATTATTATGGCCCCCAAAAGGAATCCAAACATTTAACCCAATTGAAATCCCTCTTCTTAATACTTTAATTTTATTAACATCAGGGTTAACTGTAACATGAGCTCACCATAGACTAATAGAAAACAATTTTTCTCAAGGTCTCCAAGGATTAATTTTTACAGTAACTCTAGGAATCTACTTCACAATCCTTCAAGGATATGAATATATTGAAGCTCCATTTTCTATTGCAGATTCAGTCTACGGTTCATCTTTTTTTATAGCAACTGGATTTCATGGATTACATGTAATTATTGGAACAACATTTTTATTAATTTGTACAATTCGTCAATTTTTAAATCATTTTTCTTCTATCCATCACTTTGGATTTGAAGCAGCTGCTTGATATTGACACTTTGTTGATGTAGTATGATTATTCTTATATATTTCTATCTATTGATGAGGTAGATAATTTATATAATATATAAAATTATATTTGACTTCCAATCAAAAAATCTAGATTCTAGTATAAATAATTAAAATTTTAATAAGATTAATAATAATAATTTGTTTGATTTTAATAATATTAACAATTATTTTAAATTTAATTTCTAAAAAAAGTTATTATGATCGAGAAAAAAGAAGCCCATTTGAATGTGGATTTGACCCTAAAACTTCAGCTCGTCTGCCCTTTTCTCTTCATTTTTTTTTAATTGCAATTATTTTTTTAATTTTTGACGTCGAAATTACCTTACTTTTACCATTAATTATAACAATAAAAATTTCTAATATTATAAATTATTCAATAATTTTAATTATCTTTATTTTTATTTTATTATGAGGTTTATACCATGAATGAAACCAAGGAGCATTAAATTGAATTAATTAGGATAATAGTTAATTATAACATTTAAGTTGCATTTAAAAATTATTGAATAACTCAATTTATCTTAAATAAGAAGCAAAATATTGTATTTAGTTTCGACCTAAAAGTTTGATTTATATAAATCCTTATTTTTAATTGAAACCAAAAAGAGGTCTATCACTGTTAATGATAAAAATGAGTTATTCTCCAATTAAAGAAATAAGAAAACCAAGAATAAGCTTCTAACTTAATTCTTAAGCAATGAAATTTTGTTTTTATTTCTATTTATATAGTTTAAAAAAAACATTACATTTTCATTGTAAAATTAGATTTTTTCTTATAAATACTTAAAAGTCTCTGACTTCCTTAATTTCTTCAAAATTACACTCTTTATAAGCTATTTAAGTAAATATTTAATAGTAAAAATATTAATCAAAAAATCAATAATAATAAATAAATTTTTAAATGATTAATTGAAAATAATTGTATTAAAGTTAATATTTTTAAATTTTTTGATATTTGTTGACCACCATAATATTCAAATCAGCCTTGATCAAAAATTTTTAAATATAATTTTCCTATATATAAAGGCAAATAATTAACCCCTAATGTAGATAAATAAGGTATATTTCATATTATACTTATAAATAAACTTGAAGTTAAAAATTTTAAAGTTAATAATTGATAAGAAAGCTTAAATTTAGCTAATTCATACCCTAACCATCCACCAATTATAATTACAAATAATGTTAATATTTTTATAAAAAAAGTTAAACAAATAAAATAAGGAGTAGAAAAAAGTAACCATGAAAATATACTGCCTCTAAAAATTACAAATAAAATTAATCCTCTTATTCCTTTTAATATAATTATTCTTCTTTCCTGAATAATATGCAAAGATATAAAATTAAAATTCCCAATTATGGAATAATAAGTTAAACGAAATCTATAAGATACGGTTAAACCAATAGAAATATAAAAAATTAAATAAATATAAATATTTAAATAATTTATTGATATAAATTCAACCACTAAATCTTTAGAATAAAACCCAGATATAAAAGGTAAACCACATAAAGATAAATTACAAATATTTAAATAAGTACATGTTAAAGGCAAATGTTTTACTAACCCTCCTATAAAACGAATATCTTGACAATTAAATAAATTATGAATGATATTACCAGCACACATAAATAATAAAGCTTTAAATAATGCATGAATTAATAAATGAAAAAATGCTAATTTATACTCTCCTAAAGCTAAAATTGATATTATTAAACCCAATTGTCTTAAAGTTGATAAAGCAATAATTTTTTTTAAATCAAATTCAAAATTAGCCCCTAAACCTGATATAAATATTGTTATTGATGAAATAAATAATAAAATTATTATCAAATTATTACTAAATGAAAAATTAAAACGGATTAATAAATAAACCCCAGCAGTAACTAATGTAGAAGAATGAACTAAAGAAGAAACAGGTGTAGGAGCTGCTATTGCTGCAGGCAACCAAGAAGAAAAAGGAATTTGAGCTCTCTTTGTTATTGCCGCTAAAACTACTAAATATCTAATTAATTGTATAACATAATCCTCCTTTATAATTTCTAAATAAAAAATAAAATTTCATCTACCAAAATTTAATATTCAAGCAATTGATATTAATAAAGCTACATCACCAATTCGATTCCTTAAAGCAGTTAATATTCCAGCCCTAAAACTTTTTAAATTTTGATAATAAATCACTAAACAATAAGAAACTAATCCTAATCCATCTCAACCTAATAAAATAGAAATTAAATTAGGTGAAATAATTAATAATATTATAGATAAAACAAATATTACTACTAATAAAATAAACCGATTCTTATAAATATCTTCAGCTATATATTCCTCTCTATAAAAAATTACTATAGAAGAAATAAATAAAACAAACCTTATAAATAACAAAGATATTCAATCTAATAAAACAACAAAATAAATATTAGTAGAATTTAATATTATAAAATTAAATTCTAAAATATAAGTTAAATTTACAACCAATAAATATAATGAAGAAATTAATAATGTTAATCTCAAATATAAAAATATTATAAAATAAATATAACAAATAATCTAAAATCTTTATTCATATCTTTAGTACCACAAACTAATATTTTTATTAAACTATTTAGATTAAATTCATTGAACTAGAAATTCTAATTTTAAAAATAATAAATTTAAAGGTAATCAATGTAAAATTATTAGTAAATACTCACGAATTAGCCCCCTATTAAATATATATAAGCCTGAATAATACTGACCATGTTGGGTATATGAATATAAAAATAATGAATAAACAGCCCTAAAAAATGATATCAAAGATAAAAATAGTATACTAAATAAACTAAAAGATAAAATTCTATTAATTAACATAATTTCTCTTATTAAATTTAATGAAGGAGGAGCTGCTATATTAGAAGAAACTAAAAGAAATCAAATTAATCTTAAATTAGGCATAATATTCAATAAACCCTTATTTAAATATAAACTTCGACTGTGAATTCGTTCATAAGAAATATTAGCTAAACAAAATAAACCTGAAGAACATAAACCATGGGCCAATATTATTAATAAAGCCCCTCATAACCCTCAATAATTTAAAGTCATAATACCTGCTAAAACTAAACTTATATGAGAAACAGAAGAATAAGCAATTAAAGATTTTATATCACTTTGACGAACACAAATTAAAGAAACAATAAAGCCTCCTAATAAACAAATTATCATAAAAAAAATATTTAAATTTATTAAAAACTGTTTAAAAATAAGCATAAAACGTAAAAGTCCATATCCTCCTAATTTTAATATAATACCTGCTAAAATTATTGAACCAGAAATAGGTGCCTCTACATGTGCTTTAGGAAGTCATAAATGCAAAAAAAATATTGGAATCTTAACAAAAAAAAACCAAATTAATACATAAAAATATAAAAAAAGAATCTAATTCTAAATTTATACAAATAAATATAGTTAAATAATATTTTTCTCTTAAATAAAAAATTATAATTATTATAGGCAATGATATTAATAAAGTATAAAATAACAAATAAATACCAGCCTCTAAACGTTCAGGTTGATACCCTCATCCTATAATTAAAATTAAAGTGGGGATTAATCTAATTTCAAAAAATAAATAAAAAATAAATAAATTTAATGAAGAAAATGTTAAATAAAGACTTAATAATAAAATAACCAAAATTATTAAAAATAAATTATGATATTCATTATTAAAATACAATTTAACTCTAGCTAAAATCATTAAACTACAAATTCAAAACCTTAATAAAATTAGACTATAAGATAACATATCTAATCCTAAAAAATAAGAAATATTAAAAACTTGAAAAAACCCTCTATAATTAAAAATAAATCTAAAAGATAAAATAAAAAAAAACCATTGTATTAATCAAAAATTTTTAAAACTTAAAGGAATCAATATCAATAACCCTAATAAATATATTATCATAAAAAAGAAAAAGTTGTGATATAATCATTACCATGAACACGAACTATTAAAATCAATATAGATAACCCTAAAGCACCTTCACATACTCTTATTGTTAAATAAATTATAGAAAAAAAATATTCATAAGTTATATTCCTTAAATATAAAAATAATCTAAAATATAAAGAAATAACAATAAATTCTAAACTTAATAATATTATCAATAAATGTTTTCGATTTAAAACAAATATTAACCCCCCAGAAAAAAATATTACTATTAATAGATATATTAACATTAAAGTTTTAATAATTTAAATAAAATATTGGTCTTGTAAACCAAAAATAAGGTTTCTTTTAAAACTTCAGATATAAATAATATTTATCATTAATCTCCAAAATTAATATTTTACTTAAACTAATATCTGATATAATTTTATTTTTTCCTATATTATTTATATTTATCTTTAATATTTATTTTTATAAAACACCCTTTAACCTGTGGTTTAATACTTTTACTACAAACTCTCATAATTGCCTTAGTTAGTAGCCTAATAAGTCTAAATTACTGATATTCCTATATCTTATTTTTAATTATAATTGGAGGTATATTAATTTTATTTATTTATATAACAAGAATTGCCTCTAATGAAAAATTCAAATTTAATTTTAAATTATTACTAATTGCAATATTAACAATAATTTTATTATTTATTTTAATATTTCTAGACCATTATTATATAAATATCATAATACAAACAATTGAAACAAAATCATTTTATTTAAATAAAAATCTCAATTTATCTATAATAAAATATTTCAATTTTCCAAACTATTTAATTATAATTATAATAATTATTTATTTATTTATTACTCTAATTGCTACTGTAAAAATTACAAACTTTTTATATGGACCTTTACGACAAATATTTTAATGAAAATACCCATACGAAAAAAAAATCCATTATTAAAAATTAA
>NW_026614239.1:0-9462 GCF_026230105.1 Diorhabda sublineata
TTGGGTTAAGATATGTTTTCTCTTTATTGTCATATATTCTGCTGTGTAGGTTATAGTTGGTACTGTTGTAAATTTATTTGTTCTTTTACCTGGTTTTCTGTCTTCTGTTGGTACCATACTAAGGTATCCTAATGTCGTTATTCTCCCTGAAGTTTTAGCTTCAGATTTGGTTTCTTTTGATTTACATTTATTATTTCAACTTTAGTTTTGTCATTTTTCTTATTTCTAAGGATCAGACATCCATTAATTTTTGGATTCTATTTTTAAAATTTACTATAACATTATATCATCTGCAAATATCAGCATTTTTATAGGTTATGTTTTTATATTCAATTCTATTCTGATCTTCACATTTTTTTAATATATTTGAATCTATCTCTCCTAGGAGTGACAATCCCAAATGATCTTGCGGGCCAAGAAAATAGAAAAAAAAGCCAATCTGTATACAAATAATACAATAAGTTATTGTGTTGATATTTCGGCGAGCCACAGATAAAATTATATTAGTATTAATATAAATAAATACCAAAAACTTGGGAGTTAACATTTTAAACAGAATTAATCATTATTATAAAATAACTTGTAGTATTTAATAATTTCCCTATTTAGTCATTTAGTGAGATATTTGTTTCTCGAATTTTCACTAAGCTTTTGTAAATCAGCAAAAATGCTTGTATTTTCAGATTTCTCAAAAGTGAATACAATACTATTTGCTCGTATATGTTTTTTTCAGATTAGATTATTATTTTTTACTTTTGTTGGGATTCCGCGTTTTCAGGCATTCCAGAATAGACTATTGGAACAATAATAATTTTTTTTTAAATGTTTGATAAATTTTTAAACCGCCAAACTCTCCCAGGCAAGCAGCGGGTTGGCCATCCCTAGCCAAAGAACACCTCTGAGATGAAGAGGAGGCGCTCCATTATGTTAGAAACAAAGAAATCTAAACAAAATGAGTATTTACATATTGTAGTCTATGAGTTCTTAGCCTAACATAGAAAAGAATAATTTAATAAAATAAAACCAATATTATATCATTATAAAACCAGTATAAACAAAGTGACTCATTTTATTTTCTCAGCATGTTGATACTAACGCAACGGTTGTAATAAAAACATTTTCCTACTTTCCTCACATCGATGGTCAATATATATTTGCCTTTATCTGGCAATAGAAAATAATTGAAAATTGTCAAATATTGTAGGGGATATCTCGTTTAAAATATACAATTTTTTTATATTCTTTGGAACTACATTTGGCATTTGCTGGTCTGTCGACGATATAATATAACCAAATTGCTGCTACTCTATTTCACAGGTTAACATATTTACGTGTGTACCCTGTATTTAACTATTGTATATTGTAGAAAGTGAAGGTAATAAAATATGTGATTACCATACACATTTTTCTTCCCATACAAACTTTGAGGTATTTGTTTAATGAACAGGACAACATTTTTAAATAAATATTTTTTTAAACACATCAAAAGGCTTAGTAGCTGAGCATAAATAAAGAAAGTGTTTTTTTTTAGGTCTTTCCAATATTGAAATGCTCCTCCATCTTTTGAATGTCAACTACAATTCATTGATGGAAACACAAATAATAATGAAATAAAATTTGTAGGATGCCACTTCAAATTATTGTATTCATTATTTGACAGGAAAATGATTTTTCTATACTCAGTTGAAGAGTAGTAGTATAGGAGCTAGTAACGTGTTTGAGAGAGAATTACAGGTCAGTTGATTTTTTGATATGTCGTTCTTCTTACTCTTTCGGTTAGAGTCTGGGCTACCTGGCTAGCAGTAGCAGTTGCGTTTGTTAATGCGCATCCTACTTGTACAAGTAATAATCCTGAATTTTTTAATAATTATTGAACGCGTGATTCTTAAAGTTTTGTCTTTAGATAGGTCTCCCAGACATACATTTTTTATCGCCAGACATTTTCAGTGTGCGAATTTTTTATTTCCTAAAATTAAAAATTCACAACATTTTAGAATGTCCGTATTTTTTATATTGTATTCTTTGAAGATAAAATAGTCTAAAGATAATTTGCCAAAAAAATTAAAAACTCATGTAAAGTATTGCCCTATGATGCTAGTAGTCAAAGAGAAAGAGAGAGAGTTGTAGAATATGATCAAGAATGAGACAGAAAATAATTTCAAAATTACGTTACTTACATTCCTTCTATTCAGAACAAATTTATATATAAGAAATTCAAACATTGGAACAGAAATTTATTGAATTTATTGAAAATAAAATTTGATTTATAAGGCCTAACTTTACCTTTTCTAAAAAATGCTGGCGTGTACTTACATCCAGTAAGCACCTGGAAACATGGTATAGCTTTCTATAAAGAGACACCAAGGATTCGGTACAGTTCATTTACGTTGATGTATCGCTGCTGATTGCCTACACCCATATTTTTCCAAATTTTTGAAAGATGCGTTTAAATGATCCATATTTCCCAGAAGTATAATTTAAATATCAGAGTCTGAACAGCATATAACAAATTCTGCGTCTAAATCAATTTGACAAATGTGGAAAATAATTCTAGAATCAGCTTCTTCTTGTTTTTCACATGATAATGATTCTTCAGTAATTTTAATATAACTATGTTATTTACAATTTTTTAAGAATGACATTTATTAGAACTTCCATAAATTGTTTTATTAACAATAAAAGTTATAACATTTCTTCAGTATCCCAGTGATTAATGAAAAAGTTGAACAAGAGCTTCTTTGAATTGGATATTTTTGAGTTCTGCTCCAAAATTATGTGGCCGAACTTGATTTGGACCAATATATACTGGACAAGTTGATTATTCTCGGCGTGAACGCTCACAATCTTTGATAGACGGCAAAAAATATTGGTCGAAGATAATGTCAATCCGAATAGATTTCTTATGGAAGATAGTACTCACAAATTTTTTAGATATACCGTCATATGTACATCTTTCATTAGATGCAACAAAAAGAAAACATCAACAAGACAAACATCAAAAGATGACATTTGTTGCTCAACAGTGTCTATGAGCTTAGCTAACTGTGATTTGTTAGTTTTACAGATTGAACCATCTGGATGACACATTGATGTTGGCATTGGAGTAAGTGGGAATGTCAAAACTTTCTCGATATGAACCTTATGAGTGAAGGAAATACCCAACATTCTACTGAATAGAATCACAACTCAACAATTTTATTCCCCAAATCAATTTATTTTTCTTTGGCGATTTAGCAAGTTTTTTTATTGGCTTCACAAAACTACTTTCATCTTCAACGCATTCATTGACAAATTGGTTCCTTAAATCATTAGCATTTTTTCATTATTTAGTAGAAAATCCGCAACCTCAGGAGAAGCAGGTCTTGAAGTAGCAATCTTGTACAAATTCTCGTTATATAATGTTTGATCGAATCAATTTTTTTCGATTATTTCAATGAAATCAGCAATTTGTTTTCCATACATTTTTATTCTATTGGGTTGTAATTTTGCTGTGACATCTTACCTTAAGACAAACATCCAAGACATGTGCGTTGACGTGCAGCTATAAAATTAGTAAAGTGAGCAATTCCACTAAGTCATTTTGCCACATCGGCATTTATAGTTGGTTCTAAAGTGAGATCTATTGGTTCTCATGAGAATGACTTATCAGTTCTCTTGACTCCAAAATATCCTTTATTAAAATCATCTTCTAGTCCGGGATAGATTTTATTGACATTATTCAAATTATCTGAATATTTTACTCAATATCGAGCGTAATTAGGTTGATTAATCAATTGATTGGGATAATAAATATTCGTGTTGGTGATAAATGTTCTGAATAACAATTCCCATCATCTTAGTTTAATTCGCTATGGGAATTATTATCGATGTTTTGGTAAAACTCCACAGTATCATGTCAAGTTTCTTTTCCGTCCAAGGTGTCAATGTATCTTATCAAAATTGTCATTGGCAACACCAGGACACAGTGAGGAATTTATAATGATGTCTGGCGGACAAACTTGATACCCTTATAACGATGGAATTGTTGCTTCTGTTTCCAATTCTTCTAGAGTAGTGTAGTTACAGCAATCTCCTAATCTATTTGAAATAATAATTTTTTTTACTGGTTGTTGGACTTTTCATCGTCGTACCAAGAGTAATACGTTACCCAAAAAAAAAATGCATCAGCAGCAATGGAGGAACTCAATCCATAGTAATTTACACCGTCTTTGCATCTAATATATTCACCCCCAATAAAAACTTTGGTAAATTTGGTAAAATTCTGCTAGCTAAATTAAAAAAATGCATTCATACTCAACGCCATTTCACCTTGTTTATTGTTTGTAATATTTCACCCTTTAGTTCTTGCAAAATTGAGTGTGGTAATGAGATCTGATAATTTAATATTTCAAATATTCGTGATATTTTATCTTGAATCTTATCAAAATATAGTTTGCATAATTCTTGATGACTTAAATAAATAATTTAATAAGGAAAAATTTAAATATTAATTAATTATATTGTTAATATTAATTATTAAAAATAAAATTATTATAAGAGCTTAATGAATTACTAATTACGTCCCTATGTATTTCGAGTTTCTTTAGAACCTCTTTTTTTTTAAAACTCTTACTTTGTCTATTTACATCTTCCACTATTTCTTTTAGCTTCACTCAAAATCTTCCCAAGTTAATAACATTGATTAAGTTTAGTGTGTCTCGGCTCGTTTTAGTATAATCGTACAATACATAAATACATAAAATCTATATATAGGATATAATCATGTAACCTTAGTATAGAGACATAAATATTAAAAATTTAAGAATATAGACACATAAAGAATAAGAATATATATAACCATAAATTACACGTACAACTTATCATACACGAATTTCGTAGAAGTACTTACAGTTTTTATACACTTAGGGTTGCGACTGGTGCCTTTAGATCTCAGGTATTTTCTGTGTGTTTTCCAGACGGACCATACCAGTTTCAGGATTAGAATGATCACTATTACGTACATTAGCTCTGTCATTTGATTCATTGATTGTTCGTCCTGGACTATGAAATTGTTATTTACAGCTCCGTTGTCTTGGACTTCTTGTTTTGATGATTTGTTTCTTAATTAAGGATGTTTTTGCTGAATCAGTTAGTTTACTTAACCAATGTATGTTGATCAGGATCAATTAGTAGCCTTGTGTTTCGCTGGATCGCCATGTGTTGTTGGGGTATTTGGTCAGGAACAGTAATAATAAAAACATACAAAAATCACTGGGTGTTTATTACGTTAACATAATACTTACGGCTAAGCCTTTTGACACTAAATACACTTTTCTATAATATACGTAAAACCGGCCTAATATACTAAGTCGACGAACTACCATGTCGAGAAATCATGTTTCCATTAATACTCTCTCTTTTGTATGAAGTGTCAGCAATATATATGTGTTTTCATGGTTATTGTGTACTCGACAAGGCTGGTATTGTTTACCTCTAATGAAAGTGAACACGATCTGTATTTGTTTCTAAACACCGTACTGTTTTTAGATTCCTTCGAGTTATTTTAATAATTTAAAATATAAATCTTGTTATGATCTTTTTCGAGTCACGTTAGTTCGTTTAATAATAATATCTAAATTATTTTATTAAAATGTTAAAGTACTTATCAATTATGTAATTAATTAAAAATATATATAATCAGATATGGATTCAGTACACTTTGTTTCTGGGTCGTAGAAATGTACCCAAGTCTCATTCATAGTAACAATTCGGTTTAAGAAGTCTACATCGTTTTCAAATCGAGCACAGATCAAACGAAAATGCTCTACCCTTCTACGCTTCTTGTCAACATTCAAACATTTGGGGATCCATTTTGCAGCAATTTTTCTCATGTCCAAATTGACGTAAACTATATAATGAACGCGTTCGTATGAAATATTCAGTGCTGCAGATATCCGTTTTAGCCCAATTCAACGATCTGATAAAATCATGAACTACATTGATATTTTCGGGGATTGACACAGAAACTGGCCTTCCTGATCGGTCATTATCTTCAAAAGAAAATTTACCTGTTTTGAAGCTTGCAGTCCAATTTTTCACGGTCGCATACGAAAGACATTGATTACCAAGAGTATTAAGCATATCTTCGTAAATCTGCTTCAAAGCAACCCATTTTCTAACACTCTCAAAATGCCTTTACTTGTTTCATGCCTTTCTAAATGCCGAGACAAATGTTGCCAGTCATATACCTGCGGCCAACAGGCTGGATCATTTAATAATTTCTTATTTACCTAAGAATATCTTCACTATCTTCAGTTTGTGTATTTGCTGGCGTGGGAGTGTTCGTTGTAGCTTGATCCAGCGTGTTCTTTTCCACTACTTCGGGCGCTTCGGCGTACGATTTATTTTCTTCCAATTTTTCCAGTCGTTCTTCTTTATCCTTGTTTGACTCAAAATATTGAACATGTGGGTTTTGGCTACATGGAAGTTGTGGTTCTTTATTGCTCCTGGACACAAAAAACTTTTTTAATGATCCAGCTAATCGTTTTTTGTCTCTTTTTCTAACTTCCTTTTTCGGTATTGTGAACATGCACTGGCTATTTGAATTTTAAGCAATATGTTCTAGTATTATTTCACTATTTAAACTCAGTTCAGAATCTCCTGATGTTTGACTATTTAATCCCGAAGAAACAACCTTACATGCGATCTCATTGTTTGAGTCACGTCTTTCGCAATAGTTCTACTAATATCTACTGGAATACTCGATAATAAAACGTGCGGACAAAAATATAATTTTTGAAACGTTAATGACGCAAAAATGTGTGTCTGTGAGACCTATCTAAAGACAAAAATTTTAAAATTACGCGTTCAATAATTATTTAAAAATTCAGTATTATTATCTAAACAGGTAGGATGAGTATTAATAAGCGCTATCGCCAGCCAGGTAGCCCAAACACCAACTGAAAGAGCAAGAAGAACGACACATATAAAATCAGCTGACCTAAATTTCTTGTTTTCTAAACGTTGTCAGCTTCCATAATATAGAAAAATTATTGTTGATTTTGTTATTTGTTCCAATCGTTCGCGTATATTTCGTCAATTATTAAGGTTAAAACTACATGAAGGAACAGAAGTATAAATAATAGACTATAACAGAAGCAGCAGCAGTAGCAAGCACATTTGTGATAAATTGTATCTAAATGTGCCAAAACAAAAAATTTTGAATTATAGCATTGTGTAAACATTACATAATGCCTTTGTCATAGATCTAGTATTTCCATTTTGTTGATAGACTACAAAATGGCAGCTGAAAAGACGAGAAACGATTGAACCTAACCACAATTGAAATGTGTTATTGATGAATCAGTTATATATGTAATACTCCTGTATGGACCGTTGGTATGGGAAAAAACGTCCCTACGTTACGGTGCCGACAATATTCATTTTCCCTCTCGTTCGACACACTTTATCTATACTGCGCATGCTTCATGCACGCAAAAGATGCGCAGAACTAACTGAAGCGCCCGGAGAGAGAACGTTACACTATTTGTTTCACTTCAAAGTAATCTTTTTAATAGAATTATCGTTGCTCTATGCATTAACTTGAAATTTATAAGTTAATAGATGATTCGCCACATATGATTACACCTATTATTTTTCTCACAATTCTAGCTCGTCAGTAAATCACAAAAAATAGAAGTTGCAAAAGAGTTTACGGAATTCAAGTATCACAATCATCAGTGAGAAATTGTATTAGAATAGTAACGAAATACAAAACGAAAGTCAGAAGGAAATCAAAATATTTGTCTGTAAATCTACTGAACAATATCTATATTTCTGATTCAATTTTAACATGATCTACCATGGAAAAATCATCGCTGCATTAATTTGAAATTTAAAGATTAATAGATGATTTTGCGTTAACTTCAATAAAACATGTAGTTAAAGTATCTTGCCTTGTATAATAAATCCTTCTAATATTTCAAGCTTCTAGAAATCAGTGTAGTGTCGAATCGTAAGGACTTTTTTCATATTCGAATGCTAATAATTTTTGAAATAAATCTATTTGTGTGGTCTTAGTTTTTCTCATATTTGACCAGAAAACGAATATCTTATTCTTTCAAACGAAGGTTTCAACAAAATGGTTTTGTCTTTTTGGGTAATAGCACAATTTTCTATGCCAGAAAAAGTATCGAAATGTTTTTATTTTGAAACTGTCGAACTCTAATTCCATAATTTGTTAGATGTATCCCTTTAGGATTTTTTGGAAACTATTCGGTTTAATACGATCATGATGTCTGTCGTAATCATATGATAGGATCCTACTAAATGAAAATTTAAAGTTCTTGTAAAAAATGTTTTAAATTTGAAATTTCCACCAAATATTGGACGCGCCCGCCTTTCAAATACTGTCATCAAAATCTGGTTCTAGGTTAGGATCCACAATCAGCCGATAAATGATCTATCTCCTCTCAAATAATAATAGTGTCCTAGAAGCTCTTTTAATGATTTGACTTACCTGGAATTACATAAGCTAATTCAACAAGCAAAGATTAATCAATTTCTAAATGATCAGAAAGTCTTCCAGGAGTGTGTTCTAAATATGGAAACGTTTCGAGACCATATTTCTGATTGAAACTTTCTCAGAGGTCTCAATTTCAAAATCAGATGTTCTCTCATTTTATTTCTGATATTTCCGTTTCGTTTAGTTAAAAACTCTTAATGATATTTGATATGCAGCTCGCGTGTCCTTCAAATTCTCACAATTTTCTTACGTGTCATACTTTTATCGTTTTATTCTTAACTTGTTCCTGAGAAATGCGTTAAAGAAATTACTGTTTTTTATTCAAAACTTCTTAATATGATTTGATTTCCATGAAATGAAAAATCAAATGATTGTGAGACCAACGCTTGTGTTGGCGTCACAGAGCTGGCAGTGTGCCCAAGGTTCTGTCGATGCTAAAAAATTGCTTATGTTATTAAAATATAAGAAAATGGCATCTTCGTCATTATTATTTTGTTTTTTGGTTTTGATTATTTTCAGCATTCTTTTTGAGACCAGGAACATTAGAATTGGATGTTTTCCCTGGCTTCTTCAAATTTTCTAGATATTTTATAAAGAGTTGAGGTTAGGTTAGGTGCTTTTCTTCCTCTATTAGATCTCCTTACTGCGAGAAAGTTTGGAACTTGATTGTACAGTTTGAATATTCGTATCTTGTCTGGGTATTGAAGACTATGAAGGCTATTTAGTGCACGTTTAAGACGATAAACATGGCAGAGGACGACAGCTGCAGATTCTAAGAGCAACCTATATAGACGGTAGAATATTTTGCGAAGGTCCTGCTTCCCAATAATCTAAATCTGAGCATGGAAACTTCAGTTGAAGACATACAATTATAAGTTGTTTTTAAATCGACTATAAAGCATCCTACAAGTTGGAGATTTGCATTTTTTTATTCAATCTTTTTACAGCAATTTCACTTA
>NW_026614240.1:0-9440 GCF_026230105.1 Diorhabda sublineata
ACTCACTCGAATATATGAGAAATGTTGAAATGCGACTTCAAATTAGGAAGATAGACTTTGAAAATTTTCAATTATTACAAAGTGACAGTTGACCTCAAAGGGCTTCAATGGATGTTATTAGATGATATCTGACAAAGTTAGATGCAAACTCACTCAAATATATGAGAAATGTTGAAATTCGACTTCAAATTAGGAAGATAGACTTTGAAAATTTTTCAATTATTACAAAGTGACAGTTGACCTCAATGGGCTTCAATGGATGTTATTCGATGATATCTGACAAAGTTGGATGCAAACTCACTCAAATATATGAGAAATGTTGAAATTCGACTTCAAATTAGGAAGATAGACTTTGAAATTTTCAATTATTACAAAGTGACAGTTGACCTTAAAGGGCTTCAATGGATGTTATTAGATGATATTCTGACAAAGTTAGATGCAAATTCACTCAAATATATGAGAAATGTTGAAATTCGACTTCAAATTAGGAAGATAGACTTTGAAAATTTTCAATTATTACAAAGTGACAGTTGACCTCAAAGGGCTTCAATGGATGTTATTCGATGATATCTGACAAAGTTAGATGCAAACTCACTCAAATATATGAGAAATGTTGAAAATCGACTTCAAATTAGGAAGATAGACTTTGAAAATTTTCAATTATTACAAAGTGACAGTTGACCTCAGTGGGCTTCAATGGATGTTATTCGATGATATCTGACAAAGTTAGATGCAAACTCACTCAAATATATGAGAAATGTTGAAATTCGACTTCAAATTAGGAAGATAGACTTTGAAAATTTTCAATTATTACAAAGTGACAGTTGACCTCAATGGGCTTCAATCGATGTTATTCGATGATATCTGACAAAATTAGCTGCAAACTCACCCAAATATATGAGAAATGTTGAAATTCGACTTCAAATTAGGAAGATAGACTTTGAAAATTTTCAATTATTACAAAGTGACAGTTGACCTCAAAGGGTTTCAATGGATGTTATTAGATGATATCTGACAAAGTTAGATGCAAACTCACTCAAATATATGAGAAATGTTGAAATTCGACTTCAAATTAGGAAGATGGACTTTGAAAATTTTCAATTATTACAAAGTGACAGTTGACCTCAATGGGCTTCAATCGATGTTATTCGATGATATCTGACAAAGTTAGATGCGAACTCACTCAAATATATGAGAAATGTTGAAATGCGACTTCAAATTAGGAAGATAGACTTTGAAAATTTTCAATTATTACAAAGTGACAGTTGACCTCAATGGGCTTCAATGGATGTTATTCGATGACATCTGACAAATTTAGATGCAAACTCACTCGAATATATGAGAAATGTTGAAATGCGACTTCAAATTAGGAGATAGACTTTGAAAATTTTCAATTATTACAAAGTGACAGTTGACCTCAATGGGCTTCAATGGATGTTATTCGATGATATCTGACAAAGTTAGATGCAAACTCACTCGAATATATGAGAAATGTTGAAATGCGACTTCAAATTAGGAGATAGACTTTGAAAATTTTCAATTATTACAAAGTGACAGTTGACCTCAATGGGCTTCAATGGATGTTATTCGATGATATCTGACAAAGTTAGATGCAAACTCACTCAAATATATGAGAAATGTTGAAATTCGACTTCAAATTAGGAAGATAGACTTTGAAAATTTTCAATTATTACAAAGTGACAGTTGACCTCAATGGGCTTCAATGGATGTTATTCGATGATATCTGACAAAGTTAGATGCAAACTCACTCAAATATATGAGAAATGTTGAAATTCGACTTCAAATTAGGAAGATGGACTTTGAAAATTTTCAATTATTACAAAGTGACAGTTGACCTCAATGGGCTTCATTCGATGTTATTCGATGATATCTGACAAAGTTAGATGCGAACTCACTCAAATATATGAGAAATGTTGAAATGCGACTTCAAATTAGGAAGATAGACTTTGAAAATTTTCAATTATTACAAAGTGACAGTTGACCTCAATGGGCTTCAATGGATGTTATTCGATGATATCTGACAAAGTTAGATGCAAACTCACTCGAATATATGAGAAATGTTGAAATGCGACTTCAAATTAGAGATAGACTTTGAAAATTTTCAATTATTACAAAGTGACAGTTGACCTCAATGGGCTTCAATGGATGTTATTCGATGATATCTGACAAAGTTAGATGCAAACTCACTCAAATATATGAGAAATGTTGAAATTCGACTTCAAATTAGGAAGATAGACTTTGAAAATTTTCAATTATTACAAAGTGACAGTTGACCTCAATGGGCTTCAATGGATGTTATTCGATGATATCTGACAAAGTTAGATGCAAACTCACTCAAATATATGAGAAATGTTGAAATTCGACTTCAAATTAGGAGATAGACTTTGAAAATTTTCAATTATTACAAAGTGACAGTTGACCTCAATGGGCTTCAATGGATGTTATTCGATGATATCTGACAAAGTTAGATGCAAACTCACTCAAATATATGAGAATTGTTGAAATTCGACTTCAAATTAGGAAGATAGACTTCGAAAATTTTCAATTATTACAAAGTGACAGTTGACCTCAATGGGCTTCAATCGATGTTATTCGATGATATCTGACAAAGTTAGATGCAAACTCACTCAAATATATGAGAAATGTTGAAATTCGACTTCAAATTAGGAAGATAGACTTTGAAAATTTTCAATTATTACAAAGTGACAGTTGACTTCAATGGGCTTCAATCGATGTTATTCGATGATATCTGACAAAGTTATATGCAAACTCACTCAAATATATGAGAAATGTTGAAATGCGACTTCAAATTAGGAAGATAGACTTTGAAAATTTTCAATTATTACAAAGTGACAGTTGACCTCAAAGGGCTTCAATCGATGTTATTTGATGATATCTGACAAAGTTAGATGCAAACTCACTCAAATATATGAGAAATGTTGAAATTCGACTTCAAATTAGGAAGATAGACTTTGAAAATTTTTAATATTACAAAGTGACAGTTGACCTCATAGCGCTTCAATGGATGTTATTAGATGATATCTGACAAAGTTAGATGCAAAACTCACTCAAATATATGAGAAATGTTGAAATTAGACTTCAAATTAGGAAGATAGACTTTGAAAATTTTCAATTATTACAAAGTGACAGTTGACCTTCCTCAAAGGGCTTCAATGGATTTTATTAGATGATATCTGACAAAGTTAGATGCACAACTCACTCAAATATATGAGAAATGTTGGAATTCGACTTCAAATTAGGAAGATAGACTTTGAAAATTTTCAGTTATTACAAAGTGACAGTTGACCTCAATGGCTTCAATGGATGTTATTCGATGATATCTGACAAAGTTAGATGCAAACTCACTCAAATATATGAGAAATGTTGAAATTCGACTTCAAATTAGGAAGATAGACTTTGAAAATTTTCAATTATTACAAAGTGACAGTTGACCTCGATGGGCTTCAATCGATGTTATTCGATGATATCTGACAAAGTTAGATGCAAACTCACTCAAATATATGAAAAATGTTGAAATTCGACTTCAAATTAGGAACATAGACTTTGAAAATTTTTAATTATTACAAAGTGACAGTTGACCTCAATGGACCTCAATGGGCTTCAATCGATGTTATTCGATGATATCTGACAAAATTGGCTGCAAACTCACTCAAATATATGAGAAATGTTGAAATTCGACTTCAAATTAGGAAGATAGACTTTGAAAATTTTCAATTATTACAAAGTGACAGTTGACTTCAAAGGGTTTCAATGGATGTTATTAGATAATATCTGACAAAGTTAGATGCAAACTCACTCAAATATATGAGAAATGTTGAAATTCGACTTCAAATTAGGAAGATAGACTTTGAAAATTTTCAAATATTACAAAGTGACAGTTGACCTCAATAGGCTTCAATGGATGTTATTCGATGATATCTGACAAATTTAGATGCAAACTCACTCGAATATATGAGAAATGTTGAAATGCGACTTCAAATTAGGAAGATAGACTTTGAAAATTTTCAATTATTACAAAGTGACAGTTGACCTCGATGGGCTTCAATCGATGTTATTCGATGATATCTGACAAAGTTAGATGCAAACTCACTCAAATATATGAGAAATGTTGAAATTCGACATCAAATTAGGAAGATAGACTTTGAAAATTTTCAATTATTACAAAGTGACAGTTGACCTCAAAGGGCTTCAATGGATGTTATTAGATGATATCTGACAAAGTTAGATGCAAACTCACTCAAATATATGAGAAATGTTGAAATGCGACTTCAAATTGGGAAGATAGACTTTGAAAATTTTCAATTATTACAAAGTGACAGTTGACCTCAAAGGGCTTCAATGGATGTTATTAGATGATATCTGACAAAGTTAGATGCAAACTCACTCAAATATATGAGAAATGTTGAAATTCGACTTCAAATTAGGAAGATAGACTTTGAAAATTTTCAATTATTACAAAGTGACAGTTGACCTCAATGGGCTTCAATGGATGTTATTCGATGATATCTGACAAAGTTGGATGCAAACTCACTCAAATATATGAGAAATGTTGAAATTCGACTTCAAATTAGGAAGATAGACTTTGAAAATTTTCAATTATTACAAAGTGACAGTTGACCTTAAAGGGCTTCAATGGATGTTATTAGATGATATCTGACAAAGTTAGATGCAAACTCACTCAAATATATGAGAAATGTTGAAATTCGACTTCAAATTAGGAAGATAGACTTTGAAAATTTTCAATTATTACAAAGTGACAGTTGACCTCAAAGGGCTTCAATGGATGTTATTCGATGATATCTGACAAAGTTAGATGCAAACTCACTCAAATATATGAGAAATGTTGAAAATCGACTTCAAATTAGGAAGATAGACTTTGAAAATTTTCAATTATTACAAAGTGACAGTTGACCTCAGTGGGCTTCAATGGATGTTATTCGATGATATCTGACAAAGTTAGATGCAAACTCACTCAAATATATGAGAAATGTTGAAATTCGACTTCAAATTAGGAAGATAGACTTTGAAAATTTTCAATTATTACAAAGTGACAGTTGACCTCAATGAGCTTCAATCGATGTTATTCGATGATATCTGACAAAATTAGCTGCAAACTCACCCAAATATATGAGAAATGTTGAAATTCGACTTCAAATTAGGAAGATAGACTTTGAAAATTTTCAATTATTACAAAGTGACAGTTGACCTCAAAGGGTTTCAATGGATGTTATTAGATGATATCTGACAAAGTTAGATGCAAACTCACTCAAATATATGAGAAATGTTGAAATTCGACTTCAAATTAGGAAGATGGACTTTGAAAATTTTCAATTATTACAAAGTGACAGTTGACCTCAATGGGCTTCAATCGATGTTATTCGATGATATCTGACAAAGTTAGATGCGAACTCACTCAAATATATGAGAAATGTTGAAATGCGACTTCAAATTAGGAAGATAGACTTTGAAAATTTTCAATTATTACAAAGTGACAGTTGACCTCAATAGGCTTCAATGGATGTTATTCGATGATATTTGACAAAGTTAGATGCAAACTCACTCGAATATATGAGAAATGTTGAAATGCGACTTCAAATTAGGAGATAGACTTTGAAAATTTTCAATTATTACAAAGTGACAGTTGACCTCAATGGGCTTCAATCGATGTTATTCGATGATATCTGACAAAGTTAGATGCAAACTCACTCGAATATATGAGAAATGTTGAAATGCGACTTCAAATTAGGAGATAGACTTTGAAAATTTTCAATTATTACAAAGTGACAGTTGACCTCAATGGGCTTCAATGGATGTTATTCGATGATATCTGACAAAGTTAGATGCAAACTCACTCAAATATATGAGAAATGTTGAAATTCGACTTCAAATTAGGAGATAGACTTTGAAAATTTTCAATTATTACAAAGTGACAGTTGACCTCAATGGGCTTCAATGGATGTTATTCGATGATATCTGACAAAGTTAGATGCAAACTCACTCAAATATATGAGAATTGTTGAAATTCGACTTCAAATTAGGAAGATAGACTTTGAAAATTTTCAATTATTACAAAGTGACAGTTGACCTCAATCGGCTTCAATCGATCTTATTCGATGATATCTGACAAAGTTAGATGCAAACTCACTCAAATATATGAGAAATGTTGAAATTCGACTTCAAATTAGGAAGATAGACTTTGAAAATTTTCAATTATTACAAAGTGACAGTTGACCTCAATGAGCTTCAATCGATGTTATTCGATGATATCTGACAAAGTTAGATGCAAACTCACTCAAATATATGAGAAATGTTGAAATGCGACTTCAAATTAGGAAGATAGACTTTGGAAATTTTCAATTATTACAAAGTGACAGTTGACCTCAAAGGGCTTCAATCGATGTTATTTGATGATATCTGACAAAGTTAGATGCAAACTCACTCAAATATATGAGAAATGTTGAAATTCGACTTCAAATTAGGAAGATAGACTTTGAAAATTTTTAATTATTACAAAGTGACAGTTGACCTCAAAGGGCTTCAATGGATGTTATTAGATGATATCTGACAAAGTTAGATGCAAACTCACTCAAATATATGAGAAATGTTGAAATTAGACTTCAAATTAGGAAGATAGACTTTGAAAATTTTCAATTATTACAAAGTGACAGTTGACCTCAAAGGGCTTCAATGGATTTTATTAGATGATATCTGACAAAGTTAGATGCACAACTCACTCAAATATATGAGAAATGTTGGAATTCGACTTCAAATTAGGAAGATAGACTTTGAAAATTTTCAGTTATTACAAAGTGACAGTTGACCTCAATGGGCTTCAATGGATGTTATTCGATGATATCTGACAAAGTTAGATGCAAACTCACTCAAATATATGAGAAATGTTGAAATTCGACTTCAAATTAGGAAGATAGACTTTGAAAATTTTCAATTATTACAAAGTGACAGTTGACCTCGATGGGCTTCAATCGATGTTATTCGATGATATCTGACAAAGTTAGATGCAAACTCACTCAAATATATGAGAAATGTTGAAATTCGACTTCAAATTAGGAAGATGGACTTTGAAAATTTTCAATTATTACAAAGTGACAGTTGACCTCAATGGGCTTCAATCGATGTTATTCGATGATATCTGACAAAGTTAGATGCGAACTCACTCAAATATATGAGAAATGTTGAAATGCGACTTCAAATTAGGAAGATAGACTTTGAAAATTTTCAATTATTACAAAGTGACAGTTGACCTCAATGGGCTTCAATGGATGTTATTCGATGATATCTGACAAAGTTAGATGCAAACTCACTCGAATATATGAGAAATGTTGAAATGCGACTTCAAATTAGGAGATAGACTTTGAAAATTTTCAATTATTACAAAGTGACAGTTGACCTCAATGGGCTTCAATGGATGTTATTCGATGATATCTGACAAAGTTAGATGCAAACTCACTCAAATATATGAGAAATGTTGAAATTCGACTTCAAATTAGGAGATAGACTTTGAAAATTTTCAATTATTACAAAGTGACAGTTGACCTCAATGGGCTTCAATGGATGTTATTCGATGATATCTGACAAAGTTAGATGCAAACTCACTCAAATATATGAGAATTGTTGAAATTCGACTTCAAATTAGGAAGATAGACTTTGAAAATTTTCAATTATTACAAAGTGACAGTTGACCTCAATGGGCTTCAATCGATGTTATTCGATGATATCTGACAAAGTTAGATGCAAACTCACTCAAATATATGAGAAATGTTGAAATTCGACTTCAAATTAGGAAGATAGACTTTGAAAATTTTCAATTATTACAAAGTGACAGTTGACTTCAATGGGCTTCAATCGATGTTATTCGATGATATCTGACAAAGTTAGATGCAAACTCACTCAAATATATGAGAAATGTTGAAATGCGACTTCAAATTAGGAAGATAGACTTTGAAAATTTTCAATTATTACAAAGTGACAGTTGACCTCAAAGGGCTTCAATCGATGTTATTTGATGATATCTGACAAAGTTAGATGCAAACTCACTCAAATATATGAGAAATGTTGAAATTCGACTTCAAATTAGGAAGATAGACTTTGAAAATTTTTAATTATTACAAAGTGACAGTTGACCTCAAAGGGCTTCAATGGATGTTATTAGATGATATCTGACAAAGTTAGATGCAAACTCACTCAAATATATGAGAAATGTTGAAATTAGACTTCAAATTAGGAAGATAGACTTTGAAAATTTTCAATTATTACAAAGTGACAGTTGACCTCAAAGGGCTTCAATGGATTTTATTAGATGATATCTGACAAAGTTAGATGCACAACTCACTCAAATATATGAGAATTGTTGAAATTCGACTTCAAATTAGGAAGATAGACTTTGAAAATTTTCAATTATTACAAAGTGACAGTTGACCTCAATGGGCTTCAATCGATGTTATTCGATGATATCTGACAAAGTTAGATGCAAACTCACTCAAATATATGAGAAATGTTGAAATTCGACTTCAAATTAGGAAGATAGACTTTGAAAATTTTCAATTATTACAAAGTGACAGTTGACTTCAATGGGCTTCAATCGATGTTATTCGATGATATCTGACAAAGTTAGATGCAAACTCACTCAAATATATGAGAAATGTTGAAATGCGACTTCAAATTAGGAAGATAGACTTTGAAAATTTTCAATTATTACAAAGTGACATTTGACCTCAAAGGGCTTCAATCGATGTTATTTGATGATATCTGACAAAGTTAGATGCAAACTCACTCAAATATATGAGAAATGTTGAAATTAGACTTCAAATTAGGAAGATAGACTTTGAAAATTTTCAATTATTACAAAGTGACAGTTGACCTCAATGAGCTTCAATCGATGTTATTCGATGATATCTGACAAAGTTAGATGCAAACTCACTCAAATATATGAGAAATGTTGAAATGCGACTTCAAATTAGGAAGATAGACTTTGAAAATTTTCAATTATTACAAAGTGACAGTTGACCTCAAAGGGCTTCAATCGATGTTATTTGATGATATCTGACAAAGTTAGATGCAAACTCACTCAAATATATGAGAAATGTTGAAATTCGACTTCAAATTAGGAAGATAGACTTTGAAAATTTTTAATTATTACAAAGTGACAGTTGACCTCAAAGGGCTTCAATGGATGTTATTAGATGATATCTGACAAAGTTAGATGCAAACTCACTCAAATATATGAGAAATGTTGAAATTAGACTTCAAATTAGGAAGATAGACTTTGAAAATTTTCAATTATTACAAAGTGACAGTTGACCTCAAAGGGCTTCAATGGATTTTATTAGATGATATCTGACAAAGTTAGATGCACAACTCACTCAAATATATGAGAAATG
>NW_026614241.1:0-9056 GCF_026230105.1 Diorhabda sublineata
TATCTCGTCATCATTGGTATATAATTAATATTGTAATTAATAAACCGATTATTAATAGGTTATTATTATATAAATGAAATCATTAATTAATCCTATTATTGTAGATATAGCTCCTAATGCTCCTAATAAGGGTCATGACTAATATCAACTAATGAAAAGGGTGATTTTTATGTATTGACATTAATTTACTTCACTAGAATATAAAGTTCTTAAAATAGCAAAAACATAAGATTGAATAATTGCAACTGCTGATTCAAGTGTTAAAAGTAAAATTTGAATAATAATTAATAAATTTACTAAGGTGATTGTTATTATAGGTCCTGTATTACCTAATAAAGTTATTAATAAATGACCAGCAATTATATTAGCAGATAAACGAATAGCTAAAGTCCCGGGTCGAATTACATTTCTAATAGTTTCAATACATACTATAAAAGGTATAAGGATTGAGGAGTTCCCTGAGGAACTAAATGAGCTAATATATGGATAGTATTATTTAATCATCCATAGATTATAAATCTCACTCATAATGGTAAAGCTAATCTTAATGTTAAAGTTATGTGTCTTGTTCTTGTAAAAATATAGGGAATAAGCCTAGAAAATTATTAAATAAAATAATAGAAAACAAGGAAATAAAAATTAATGTTCTTCCTTGTGATTTATAATTTCCTATTAAAATTTTAAATTCTTTATGTAAAGTTATAATAATTTTATTTCAAAAAATATTAAATCGTGAAGGGACTAATCAAAATAATGGGGGGATAATTCTTAATCCAATTAAAGTTCTTAATCAATTTAATGAGAAGTTAAAGTTTGAAGTAGGGTCAAAGGATGAAAACAAATTTATTATCATTTTCAATTAAAATTTATTTTATTAATTTTAGTTTCAGTTATTTTTAATTTTATAAAAAAAATTAAAATAATTTAAATTATTAAAACAAAAGAAAATTCTTAAAAAGAAAAATATTAATGTTAGTCAGTATAATGGTATTATTTGTGGAATTAAAAATTATCAAAGTGATTATTTTAGCTTGACAAACTAATGTTATAAATTAACTAAATTTTTCATTAGAAATATCCGTTATAATATTATAGATGATTTAAAATTCCATTGCTTACTTTCAGCCATCTAATGATAATTCAATTATTTTAATAATTCATTTAGAAAAGTATTTAGGTGAAATTCTTTCAATTACAATTGGTATAAATCTGTGGTTAGATCCACAAATTTCTGAACATTGGCCATAAAATAATCCTGATCGATTAATTGAAAATCTTGTTTGATTTAATCGTCCAGGGGTGCCGTCAATTTCACCCCCAGTGAAGGGATTGTTCATGAATGAATAACATCTGCAGATGTAACTAATATTCGAATATTCGATTCAAAGGGGATTATTACTCGATTATCTACATCTAAAAGACGGAAATTGAATGAATTTATATCATTAATTGGGATTATATATGAGTCAAATTCAATAGTTTTAAAATCTGAATATTCATAAGATCAGTATCATTGATGTCCAATTGTTTTAATAGTGATTATTGGGTTATTAATTTCATCTAAAATATAAATTAATCGTAGAGAAGGGATGGCAATAAAAACTAAAGTAATAGTTGGTAAAATAGTTCAAATAATTTCAATTAATTGACCTTCTAATAAGTAACGATGTAAAAATTTATTAAAAAATAGTGATAATAATAATTGGCCAACTAATACAGTAATAATTACTAAAATTATTAAAGCATGATCATGAAAATATGATAATTGTTCTATTAAAGGTGATGCTCTATCTTGTAATATGAAACTTTTCAAGTTGAAATTTCTAAAAAAAGTTTAAACTTTATGTTTGGGGTTTAAGTCCAATGCACTAATCTGCCATATTAGAAATTAGCAGATAATATTGGTAATCGGAATAACTATGTTCTGCTGGGGGGTTAAATTGTAATCATTCAATTGAAGAATTTATTCTTAATGAACTAATTCTTTTTCGTTGTATAGAGAAAGCCTCTCAAAAAATAAATAATAAAAAATTACTCTAATAAGGGAAATTAAAGATCCAATTGATGAAACAATATTTCATAGAGTAAAAATATCAGGATAGTCTGAGTATCGTCGTGGTATTCCTATTAATCCTAAAAAATGTTGTGGAAAAAACGTTAAATTTACTCCAATAAATATAATAAAAATTGAATTTTTAAGTAGAAATTATTTAAGGTTAATCCTGTAAATAAAGGAAATCATTGAACAATTCCTGCTATAATTGCAAATACTGCCCCTATAGAAAGAACATAATGAAAATGAGCAACAACGTAATAAGTATCATGTAAAACAATATCAATTGAAGAGTTAGCTAAAACTACTCCTGTTAATCCTCCGACTGTGAATAAAAAAATAAACCCTAGTGCTCATAATGTTGTAGGCCTATAGTTAATTCTTGATCCGTGAAAAGTAGCTAATCATCTAAAAACTTTAATTCCAGTAGGAACTGCAATAATCATAGTAGCTGAAGTAAAATAAGCTCGGGTATCGACATCTATACCTACTGTAAATATATGGTGAGCTCAAACAATAAATCCTAATAAACCAATTGCTATTATAGCATAAATTATACCTAAAGTTCCAAAAGCTTCTTTTTTTCTACTTTCTTGTCTTACAATATGAGAAATTAAACCGAAACCTGGGAGAATTAAAATATAAACTTCAGGATGTCCAAAAAATCAAAATAAATGTTGGTATAAAATTGGGTCCCCTCCTCCAGCGGGATCAAAAAAAGAGGTATTTAAATTTCGATCAGTTAACAATATAGTAATTGCTCCTGCTAAAACTGGCAAAGATAAAAGTAAGAGGATTGCTGTAATTACAACAGCTCAAACAAATAAAGGTATTCGGTCTAAAGTTATGCCTTTGGGTCGTATATTGATTACTGTGGTAATAAAATTAATAGCCCCTAAAATTGAGGAAATTCCTGCTAAATGTAAACTAAAAATAGCTAAATCTACTGAAGATCCCCCATGAGCAATATTAGATGAAAGAGGAGGGTAAACTGTTCATCCAGTTCCTGCACCTCTTTCTACAATTCTTCTTATAATTAGAAGGAATAAAGGAAGGAGGTAATAATCAGAAACTTATATTATTTATTCGGGGAAAGGCTATATCTGGAGCACCAATTATTAAGGGTACTAATCAGTTTCCAAAGCCCCCAATTATAATTGGTATTACTATAAAAAAAATTATAATAAATGCATGGGCAGTTACGATTACATTATAAATTTGATCATTTCCAATCAAAGTTCCGGGTCTTCCTAATTCTGTTCGTACTAACACTCTAAGGGAGGTTCCAACTATACCTGCTCAGATCCCAAAAATAAAATATAATGTTCCGATATCTTTATGATTTGTTGAAAACAACCATTTATTCGGTAGAATGGCTGAGTTCAGGCGATAAACTGTAAATTTATTTACGAATATTTTATTCTTTTACCAAGCCTTATATTCAAGTATGATATTAAATTGCAAATTTAAAGGTAAATAATTTTTAAGGCTTAGATAAAATCTATAATCAACTTTGAAGGTTGATAGTTTAACTTAACTTAAATCCTTATAAGATATTTAAGATCCTAGTACAAAGGCATAAGCTAAGTAGAGTAAATACATTTAAAAATAAAAAGATAAAATTATTAAATTTTGTTGGTTTAATTAAATTTTCAGTTATTAGAATAGTTAAAGAAGAAAATGTTAGTCGAATATAAAAAATACAAAGTGATTAATGTTGTAATGATTAAAACTACTCTTAAGGTATATATTTGATTTAAAATTAAATTATTAACCACAATTCATTTTGGGAGGAACCCTAAAAAAGGGGGTAAACCTCCTAAAGATAAAAAATTTAAAATAAAAATAATTTAATTAATTTATTTGTATTTAATGCATTAAAAAGTTGGTTTAGGTTGAATAAGTTTAATTTTATAAAAAAAATAATAATATTTAATCTAATAAAAAAATAAATAATAAAATATACTAATCAAATTAATTTAGAATTTAGTATTCCTGCAAGTATTCAACCAATATGATTAATTGAAGAGTAAGTATAATTTTTCGTAGGCTTGTTTGATTTAATCCTAAAATTCCACCTACAATAGAGGAGGTAATAATTACAAAAATGTTAAAAATTGATTTATACTTAAATTATATTACTAAAATTATAGGGGCTAATTTTTGTCATGTTAATAAAATAAGGCTATTTATTCAATTTAATCCTTCTATTACTTCAGGGAATCAGGAGTGAAAGGGGGCAGCTCCTAGTTTTGTCAGTAATGCTGAATTAAGAATTATCATTAATCAAATATCAGAATTATTAGGGATATAGTCTGAAGAAATTAATGATATGATTACAGCGAATAGGATAATAGTAGAAGCTAAGGCCTGAGTAATAAAATATTTTAAGGCTGCTTCTGCGGGATAAATATTTTTATTTGATTTTATTAAAGGGATAATTCTTAAAAGATTAATTTCAAGGCCAATTCATATATTAAACCAAGAATAAGCTGAAATTGAAATTATCGTACCAATTATTATTGAATTAAAGAATAGAAGTTTATATAATTTTATTATTAAAAAGGAAAGAAACCTTTATAAATGGGGTATGAACCCAGTAGCTTAAATTTAGCTTACCTTTTTTACACTTTAATATAAGATGTATATTAACTTTTGATGTTAAAGGAAATAGTTTAATCTATTAAGTGTAATTTTTTTGGGGGGGGTTAATGAAGGTGTTTTACACATAATTAATTCTATCAAAATTATCCTTTTTTTCAGGCACATCATTATTTTTTTAAAAAACAAGTTTTTAGTTAAACATAAAGTTTTAAATTTACCAAAAAAAGTAATTAAAAAAAAATATTTTTATTGAAAAAAAAATGTGCATTTTTTTGCATTTTTTGCACATTTTTTGCATTTTTTGCACATTTTTTGCATCAGAATTTTGTGCATTTTTTTGTAATTTTTTTTTACATTAACGGCAAAAGTCAATGAATCATGAAAATTTTCTTTGAAAATTTCAAGTATATAGGTTTTTCTAATATAAATGTTTAATTAATTAAAATAATAGAAATGTATATATCACCCAAGAATATATTTAGTATGAGATTTTTAATAATGTTAATAGTTTCTAGTAACTTTATATATATATAAATAATAATAATTTATAAACTATTAAACTTATGAATTAATTCGATTGTTATATATATAGAAAACTATTACAAAGTTTAAAGACTTAAATTGAAAATCCCAGAAAGAGAATCATTTAGATCTTATTCACCATATTATTAATTTATGAATGGAGAATTATTAATATTATATTAAACCATAGTATATTTATAAATATATCACGTATAAATTTATAAAGAATATAAATTAAGTAAATATTAAATAATTCTTTAATTAATATAACTTTTATTTACTCATAAAAAAAAAAAAAAAAAAAAAAAAAAACCTCTTTTTTTAATAATAAAATAAGATTTCATATGATTAAAGGATTTAATTTGCTAAATATTGTTTTATTTTTATATAAAATTCAAATAATTGAACAATAAAAATATAGAATTTTTGGGATATAATTTGTTTTTATGTTTATATTTTATCTAAATTATCAAAAGTTTAAGTTTACAAATAATTTTTATAAAATTGAATTTTTTTAGAAAAAAAAATTAAAAAATACTATTTTTTCTTTATTATTTTAGTTAGTTAAATTTAGTTTTTAATTTATTTAAAATTTTAGTTTAATTACTACTTTTTTTTAAAAAAAACCTTCATTTTTTTTTTGTTCATAGAAATTTTTAAAGAGTTATATTTTTATTAATTTTTAAGGCTAAAATTTTATATTTATAGAATTAATTTAATTGAAAAATTGGTTCAATCATTTTGTAGCTTGCATTAAGGGGTGCAAGTCAACTTAATTTATAGAATTAATTTAACTGAAAAATTAGGCCAATCATTTTGTAGCTTGCATTAAGGGGTGCAAGCCAACTTAATTTATAGAATTAATTTAACTGAAAAATTAGGCCAATCATTTTGTAGCTTGCATTAAGGGGTGCAAGTCAACTTAATTTATAGGATTAATTTAACTGAAAAATTAGGCCAATCATTTTGTAGCTTGCATTAAGGGGTGCAAGCCAACTTAATTTATAGAATTAATTTAACTGAAAAATTAGGCCAATCATTTTGTAGCTTGCATTAAGGGGTGCAAGTCAACTTAATTTATAGGATTAATTTAACTGAAAAATCGGGCCAATCATTTTGTAGCTTGCATTAAGGGGATGTAAGTTAACTTAATTTATAGAATTAATTTAATTGAAAAATTGGTTCAATCATTTTGTAGCTTGCATTAAGGGGATGCAAGTCAACTTAATTTATAGGATTAATTTAACTGAAAAATTGGGCCAATCATTTTGTAGCCTGCATTAAGGGGTGCAAGCCAACTTAATTTATAGAATTAATTTAACTGAAAAATTAGGCCAATCATTTTGTAGCTTGCATTAAGGGGTGCAAGCCAACTTAATTTATAGAATTAATTTAACTGAAAAATTAGGCCAATCATTTTGTAGCTTGCATTAAGGGGTGCAAGTCAACTTAATTTATAGGATTAATTTAACTGAAAAATCGGGCCAATCATTTTGTAGCTTGCATTAAGGGGATGTAAGTTAACTTAATTTATAGAATTAATTTAATTGAAAAATTGGTTCAATCATTTTGTAGCTTGCATTAAGGGGATGCAAGTCAACTTAATTTATAGGATTAATTTAACTGAAAAATTGGGCCAATCATTTTGTAGCTTGCATTAAGGGGTGCAAGTCAACTTAATTTATAGGATTAATTTAACTGAAAAATTGGGCCAATCATTTTGTAGCTTGCATTAAGGGGATGCAAGTTAACTTAATTTATAGAATTAATTTAATTGAAAAATTGGGTCAATCATTTTGTAGTTTGCATTAAGGGGATGCAAGTCAACTTAATTTATAGAATTAATCTAACTGAAAAATTGGGCCAATCATTTTGTAGCTTGCATTAAGGGGTGCAAGTCAACTTAATTTATAGGATTAATTTAACTGAAAAATTGGGTCAATCATTTTGTAGCTTGCATTAAGGGGATGTAAGTCAACTTAATTTATAGGATTAATTTAACTGAAAAGTTGGGCCAATCATTTTGTAGTTTGCATTAAGGGGTGCAAGTCAACTTAATTTATAGGATTAATTTAACTGAAAAGTTGGGTCAATCATTTTGTAGCTTGCATTAAGGGGATGCAAGTCAACTTAATTTATAGAATTAATTTAATTGAAAAATTGGGTCAATCATTTTGTAGTTTGCATTAAGGGGATGCAAGTCAACTTAATTTATAGAATTAATCTAACTGAAAAATTGGGCCAATCATTTTGTAGCTTGCATTAAGGGGTGCAAGTCAACTTAATTTATAGGATTAATTTAACTGAAAAGTTGGGTCAATCATTTTGTAGCTTGCATTAAGGGGTGCAAGTCAACTTAATTTATAGGATTAATTTATTAATTAAAGGTATAATTTTATAAAAGTTAAATTTGGTTCTCATATATGAAAAATTTTATTTTGTCATATAATTTTAAATTAAAATATGAGGTTAAAATTTAAAAAATAAGTTTTATGATTAATTTGTTTTTAATTTTGGTCAGTGAGAAAAATTTTGACGGGCAGGAAGTTTATTTTATGTTTATTTAATTGTTTATTTTTTAAAAGTTTTATTTTAACTTAAAAATTAGGTGTTATTTTTTATTATATGTGAATTATTTTATAGAAGAATTTAACAGTGATTAAAATTATATATTAAAGAAATTTAGATTTAGAAATAATAAGTATTATTAACAAAATTTGTGCCAGCAGTTGCGGTTATACAAATAATATAATTTAATTTTATTGATAAAAATTAATTGTAAGTAATAATTTTAATATAGAATTTAATAAGTGAAATTTTAAGTTTTATTTAAAAATTTAAGTTTGTTAATGAAGTTTAAAAATTTAAATTATAAACTAGGATTAGATACCCTATTATTTTAAATGTAATTAAAAATATTGAATTAGTAATAGTTATGTTCTTGAAAATTAAAAATTTTGGCGGTATTTTAGTCTTTTCAGAGGAACCTGTTCTGTAAATGATAATCCACGATTTAATTTACTTATATTATTAGTTTGTATATCATCGTAATTAAATATTTTATTAAAATTATAAATATTTAGAATTTAATATTATAAAATTTATCAGATCAAGGTGCAATTTATATATAAGAAGTAATGGGTTACAATAAAAATATTTTTGGATAATTTTTATTATTAAAAATTTAAATATGGATTTGATAGTAATTTTAATAAATTAATTAAAATGATTTTAGCTCTAAAATATGTACATATCGCCCGTCGCTTTCATTTAATATGAAATAAGTCGTAACAAAGTAGATTTACTGGAAAGTGAATCTAGAATACAAATTAGAGCTTGATTAAAAAGTATTTTAGTTACATTAAAAAGTTAATTGTGAAATTCAATTTAATTTGAAATAAGAATTTTATTATTTTTTTAAGTTATAAATTTTTAATTTAAGTAAAATTTATTTTATTATTAAAAAAGAAAAAATTTATTTAATTATAGTAAATTGTATTGTGAAAGAAAATTTTATTATTAAAAAAAGAAAAATTAATTTTTTGTACCTTGTGTATCAGGGTTTATTAAATAATATTTATGTATTTAATTTTTTCGAATTTAAAAGAGCTAAAAAATTAAAATTTTTATTGTAGAATAAATAATTTTTAATATTTTTTTTGTAATGAAATGTTATTCGTTTTTAAATATATCTAGTTTTTTAAGAAAAAAATTTAATTTATTTATTAATTAATATAGATATTTTTTAATATTTTTATATTATTAATAGTTAATATTTTTAGGGATGAGCTTAAAAATAAATTTTTATTAGTATATTAATAATTAAATTATAAAATTAGGATTAAAAATTTTCATATTTTGAAGTATGTTATAATTA
>NW_026614242.1:0-8497 GCF_026230105.1 Diorhabda sublineata
TGATGAAATGGTAAGTGACTTGAAAGTTCTTATTCAAAAACTGGTAAGACAATAATTTGAAATAATGATGGAAACATGACATTGCTAAAGTTATTTTTTTCAGACTAGTTTGAGATTTTTTATCAATTCATTGTAAACTACAAGTTACATATTCTTCACAATTGGGGTGGAGTCTCTTTAAATCAAACCAATCAAAAATTACTCAATATTTTATTTTCTTACCTCAGAAATATGAATAAAACAAGTAAGATGTGTCAGAACAATACGAGGATCTTTTCTATCATTTATTTATTATGCAGAAACACCATAGTTCATTTGAATGATCTTTATCTTGCAATTCCATAAGGTAGGTACTCCAAAACTACTAAAGATCCCCATGTGAATCCATCCAAACGCTCCTATTATATCAATCATTATATACAGGTAAATATTTAAAAAAAAATGTGTTGTTATATTTCCTAAATGATAGAATCACTGCAAAAATCTTCAAAGCCGGGTAGATGCTGTTCTCTTGTTGCTACTTCAATAATATAATTCTTTTTTTGTAACTTGACATTCACAGACGTTACACTACAAATTTCCATGCCCAGTTCAGATCAAGCTACCATAGCGAAATTAGTAAATATGTTAGAGTACATACAATTCTTTTTTATTAGAAGCCATTTTGGTAAATGAGAAATCACGCTCCTTTACCTAAAAATAAATTATTTGTAAACTACTTCCAGTATTGGTGTAGTGCCTATACTTGTTATTAAAAAAGATATTCAAACACTTGCCAACACCTTAAAAGCATATTCATCAACATAAAACATTGTGTTGTATAAGTGAGTATTTTTATCAAATTACTTAGTTAAAGGTGTAGAAAATGTGAAAACTAATTGTACATACCTACTATAAGAATCAAAATTTTAAAAATTTATACATTTTCAGTCAAAATTTACTTCATTACATACACTACATTCACTTAATCTTCACGTATAAAACTTAAACATAAGTAAGTTTTCCAACTAGATACCAATTCCGTTTCTAACATTATAATGAATTCCGAAGTTCCTTTGTTTGAAACTTTGGTTTACTTTGACCTTGGACGTATAAAAAACATTAACCCAGCTGGCATGTTTGAATATAACTGAAGCCAACTTACAGTAAACCTCAATGTTGTCAAATTTTACAAATTATTTGTTTATTATCTGGATGCATGTTACGTTTCAAAAATATTTATTTATACATCGTAATATTATTAAAAACCAATAAGAATGTGGCTCTAGTTCTCACTAAATTTGGTTAATGGACAATATTTCCCACAATTGATCTAAACAAAGATCAAGAAAATAATTTTGGCGAGAATGTTTATGAAAAAATATAAGCTAGGCAACATTGCTATGTAACTGTATTCATTTATGTTTTTGTTTTATCTAGCATAGAATGTTTCAAAGAAATAATATCAAATACTAGTTTTATTTGAATACAAATTTACTGTAGACATGTACCAACAAATCTTCGAGACAAACATATAGGTTTTTAATGAGGATATGCTTATTTATTATAATTATTAGTCAATTTAAGTCAAAAACAAGATGAAAGTAATGTGAAAACAAAAAACAAAGGCTAATAGATTAGCCTGGCCAGCAACTTCAGTACTTTCATCAAGTTGAAGTGAAAAGTTTGTTTTATTTAAACTGTAACAGTGAATTTGACCGATTTTTTTTTGCTTCCTTCTCAGTGAATGAAACTTCAGATTCTAACCTACAGAGTGTTCTGTTCCTTTTTTAGCTATCAATATGAATAGGCGATAAGATGCAAATGTAGCTTGTCTATTTTTCTCACCAGAAATTGATGTTTTCGTTATTGAGTTTGACTATAAGAATTCTTTTTCTTTGTACTGAAAGAAATACATATGTTTTTTTTGTGAAAAGTCTTTACAGTTTTGAAGGTTTCATACTCTCATCAGCAAATACTTCGAAACATAAAACACACTGAAGTAGCAGGTTGTCATCTGTGTCAGTAACCACAAAAACCATATTTCAAATAATCAGCAATGTACTTATGGTTCGGTTTTGCCTTCCTAGGGACTTCTTTTAAAAATTCTAATAAAAATAAGTTTTGCATTGAGATGTTTATTATTATAAATTATTAATAAATGAATTTTGTCTTATCACTTGTTTTTAAATAAGTATTTTTAAGGCAATTACCATTTAACCAATCTAATCACTTTGTACAAATTAAACATTATATGTCCAAATCGAACTAAACGAGAAATGGAGAACTGTTCTGAAAAGTTTTGATTGTATGTTCCTCCTCTTTCGCATCTTTTCTGTTTAGAACTTCCTTGGATTGGGGTCGCTACAGTTCATTGGTGGTGATGCATCGAACTTATCTGCAGGAGTCACGATAATCTTCGTATCGTTAGCATCTTTTTCCTCCTTTGGAGCTTGGAACGATACCGTTGAGTTTTGGTCTTGATAAGTTTGTTTTTTCTTCTCCTTAACCATTTTCAACCAGTTATTAAATTTTGTCACTATCAAATTTTTGTAATACAAATTGGTTTCTTTACTCAAAGTCGACGGCATTTTAAAACTTCTATAATTTTAATATACAAATAACACTTATTAACGGTCTTACTTTCATTCACTTAAAAAAATATTTTTGACAATTGTTGACTTTTGAAATTTAAACACTTTGAAATGTTTATCTCGTTAACCAGTCGAAATCATCAATTGATGATATCTTTATGTATATTTAAAAAAAAATGATTTTTCGCGTTGTACATCACGAAATAAAACCGCTATAATTACGATGATTTAACTATCTGAAACAAATAAAATGAAAATATGTAGACATATATGTAATACCAACTGTCCATATAGGAGTCTTACCTATATGAGTAATAATAGTATTATCATTGTATAAAGAATATTCTTTATACAATGTTATTACAGTATATGTTAGACAACGTATTATAACAACAATAATATTTTACAACGTTGCATAGAATATTTTTTGTGTTGAAAGTTAAAATGGCAACATGCTAGTACGCTGTGAAGTTGGCTCCTAGTGATGTTAGACAGTTTAGGTTATTGCATATCTGTCTTTATATTAAGTTATAACAATAAAAAGAATATTTTTATTCTAATAATACTAAAAACAACAAGTTATAGGTCCGAGACTTTTCACTGTATAAATAAATAATTCGGATTACGAAACTAAAAACGAAAATGCATTAGAACAAAAAACTTTTCTGGAAACTGTAACATAAGTGGAATAACTTTAAAAGCATATAGAATTATGGACTTGGTTATAAACCGCATAGGTACCGAGTAGTATTCATGATTATGAATATATAAAAACATACATTTGTACATACATACATAACACATATTATGAGCTGTACTGGTAAATGATGAAATATTTGAAAAATTGTCTAAGCTGTATGAAGGAGATACAGAACAATTAAAAGGTAAGGTCACTCAAAAAATTTTTCAGCTATATCTATAAAAGAAATGACAATCAATATATCTGTATTCATAAGCGATAATAATAACCACAATGAGAGGCGATGAGTATACATTTAAAAAACTAGAAGATCAAAGCATGATGAAATCCACAAAAAGTGACATAAGCGTAAAAGGTATTGGAAACAAACATTTTGATGAATGCTTTCTTCAGAATGTTATAATATTTTCACTGGAACACAAAAGTTAAGTGTCAGACTGGATAATAGAATACATAAAAATGGTTGAAACTAAATTTGATACAAAAGTTCATTAAGTAAGAGAGGAAATAATGGAGAATATACGAGTAAACGAATGAAAGAATATATGAAAAAATGAGGTACTATTCTTGATTATACTCCAGCAAACTTCCCATAACTTAATGGAAAATTGGATTGAGGGTAAACCTTGGACACTAAGAAATCTAAGTGTATTTGGCGAAGATACTCGAAAGGATATCGGCTCTGGAATAAAATTGAAATACATGATATAAAAATAATAACTAGGATATTAAAAGATAATGAAGAAACCAGAAGTCAAAAACAAGATGAAAGTAATGTGAAGAAGAGCCACGATGAGGAAAATGATGTTGAAAACTAAGAACAAATAACAGTAAAGTGAGAGATGTAAAATTGGAATATTGAGGAGAACAAGGAACAGGAAATAAGGAAATCAAAAAGAAAAATTTCTGACCTATTGTGATTTTCCAACAAAAACAATATTATTTCCTTAAGAAGCTTGAACAATCTTGACAGCACTTTACCTCTTGAGAGCCACCGTACTTCACAATGAAGCAGGAATGCTTTGTGCTCACTTCCCATTTGATCACACAGAATAGCAAAAAGTCAGCAAGTTAGCAAGCAACTTCAGTACTTTCATTAAGTTGATGTGAAAAGTTTTTTTTCAAAACTGTAACTGTGAAATTGAGCGATTTTTTTATTTTCTTTTCGGTGAAAGAAACTTCAGATTCTACCCTAGAGAGTGTTCTGATCCTTTTTTAGCTAGCTGTCAATATGAATAGGCGATATGATGCAATTGTAGCTTGTCTATTTTGCTCACCACAAATTGATGTTTTTAATAGTGAGTGTGACTTCAAGAATAAGTTCTAATAAGAGGTGAAAATGCTTATCATTTGAACTGAACTTGAATGTTACAATCATACATAATTTTGAATTGTATAGGTGTGAAAAAATGGAAAATGGAACCAAAGATACCTACAATATTAAACTCAATCCTGAATGGATGCAATTATGGAAAGAACGTTTGATTGGATTGCACAGTGACAAATTGAGAAGTGTCAAAGAAGCATTAAGGAAATGATTGGCAATATTGAAAATTCCACATCAGATAATACTTTCGAATGGCTAATGAAGATGCTTATAGAATACAAAATGGGGAAAGTGAATTGAATAATAGAGGTAATTATTTAATTACAATAAATATATGTAAAAACTTATGATATACATATTGATTGGATGATTGTACAATGAATCGAGACTGAGGACATACACACAGCTGCCCAAAATTTGTTAAATGAACAATTCACAAAAGTAAAAGTGCTTAAAAGATACTAGAAGAATATTCACATTGAGAAATCCAAGACATGTACTACTATTACGACACTCACTTTTACACTGTCTGACACCTGTTTCAATGTTCTCCATTAGTCTCTATGTGTTTTGTACAAAACAAAAAAATATTACCGAGTATAATTTGATTCAAGATCATCAGTTGATTGAATTAGTAAACTCACTCTCTACTCAATAACAACATTCTGTAGGCTAATGTAAAAGGCTTTTCTTGTTTGAATTTCCCGCCTCCCAACTAAAACGGCAACACATGTCAATAGGCAGTGTTGTTTTATTACTATAATTACTATATCTATACACGAATAAATTACTAACAATAATTTATTCAATCTGCTTAAGTTATTTAAACAACTTTTTTTATTAACAGCAAGGACACGGAGGTAAACGTATCAATAGTTTTGGAGCTCAACGAGGTTTGAAATTTTTATAAAAAAATTCATGTATATCTTATATGAATGAATAATCTACATACCTTCAATTTCAAACACATATATAAACATTTTTCTTCAAAACAATTAAAAAACACAATTAAGATTTTTATTTCACCAAAGGGTTTGTGATAACCTTTTCAGAATGTAAATAAATGATTCTGTTAATGTAAAACGGTCGGTTAAACTTACGTTCTGGTCCACATTTCTTAGAAGCACATTTTAAGCATTCTCCAAAGCAACCATGGCATCTTAAATTCAAGCAGTTACAAAGTCCCATTTTTGATTTATTTTCATGCTGACGGCATTGCTGCGTCAAACGGGATTGATGTTCTTCGTGGAAGAATATCGTTATTTTTCTTCAATTTGTACACTACTGTCTCTGAATGGTAATAGGCTTGCGGAACCATATCGAAATGGTTTTTTTCATTTATTTCAATCGGTATCTTATACAGATTCGATGTCTGTAGACTTGCGGAATCAAGTCGCCATGATCTTTCTCTATTTATATCAGTTTGTGGAGAATTTTGACTGGATGCTGTAGGTCTGAAGGATTTAAATCGGATTAATGTTTTTCTAGAAAGCATCTTGTAAGATTATTCAGTTTGTGGTTTTGTTGTAAGTTAATATAGATATATTTTCGAGATCAAATCTTACTTTCTTCTTTTTTGGAGGGCTAACGTTTTCATTCAGTGCTCTTACTCCACTGGATATTGACGGTATTGCGGAATTATACTGGTACGTCTTAACTAGACATGATTTTTTCCTTGCAGGTTTATCGTTATTCTCCTAAATAAAAATATTTTCAAGACCAAGAAACTAATTTTGATGAAAAAGTTTATGAAAATATATAAGCTAAGCAAAATCGTTATGTATCTGTATTCGTTTGCGATAAAATGGCTGCTGTTGTTTACTAAAAACTAAAAAAGCATTTTGAATAGATTTGTTGGAGTGAAATATTTTTGAGTGTTTAGATATTGTTCAAGTGATATATTAGTCTTAGTTTCAATTTTTAGTAAAGCTTTTTATATTTCCCCATTCCAGTCATATGGTTAAATTAGTTACTTACAAAATTCTACAGAATAGGATACTCGAATAATGTATATTTTGACTTATAATATTATTATGAGGAAAGCAGTAGTCAAAAACAAGATGAAAGTAATGTGAAGAAGAGCCATGATTAGGAAAATGATGCTGAAAACAAAAAACAAGAAACAGAAAAGTCAAAAGTGTGAAATGAAGAAAGAAAGAACAAGAAATAAGGAAATAAAGAAGATAAAATTATGCCCCATCGCGTAATTTTACAACAAAAACAATCATATTTCATGAACAAGCCCAAACAATCTTGACAGCACTTTCACTCATTTCATCGCACAGAATGGCAAAAAGTCGGGATTGCTTAGGCTGCGACTTAATGAAATTTACAATCTTCACTGTATTATCAACCGCCGCTGGCTAAATTCTTTTTCTGTTCAAGGTCAAATGCCTTTAAATTTATTGTTATGCTGCAGTTTTTTTATTTTTCAGTTTTTAGGGAAAAATACATCAGATAGTTACGTATTTTTATAGTATTCCTACATCACAATCGTTGTGAAGAAGTGATTCATGAGTAAAAATGCAAATAAAATTTGAAAACATTATTTTTTTGGCCAGCTTATATAATATTAACAAAATACTTTATCAAAATAAAGAACATACAATATTATCACCTTTGCATAAAAAAGTACCAACTCAATACTCAACGAAAAGTATGTATATCAATCAGTTGTTCTACAGTTTACAGACTAGGTACCTAATCATTATAATTACCTAATTATAAAATAATCTTTCTTGCTTTCTGAGTGGCGAATTTATCAATAATTTCCTTAAAACCTATTTTTTCACAGATTTCGAATTTAATTTGAAGAGAGATTTTCTTTGAAGAACCACTCTATTTTTCAGAATAATCATATTTTTTCTTGGCCTTCATCAGTGTATCAAAATCAGAACTGCTGAGATTTCCTGCAAAGTTTCTAATTTTGTTGGAACCTTAATACCAATGACATTATAAGAACTTTTTTCTTGTTGGTTACAAGAGTTAATCATACTTTCAGAAGCGGAAGAAGAAGTTTCAGCTGAGTGAAATAATTAAATTTCTAAAAATTTGGATGAAGCGAATCTTTCAGACTGATGTCCTATGCATTAACAACATTTTTCCAACAGACAATAAATACCTTTCAGATGTTGAACCTAAACACTGCCAAGAAGTACCCGGTTTAATATCTTCAAATTTAACATAACTTTTTGCCCGAAAACAAAATTTTCTGTATATAAGCTAATTCTTTTATCAGTTACACATTCTTTTCCAAAAATATTTTCACAAATATAAACTTCTTCTGATAAATCTTTTTACTGTATTTTCAATGCATCTAGCTACTTTTGTCTTTGCTCTACAATAAAAAAAAGACTAATATGTCACTTGAAAAATATCTTAAACACTTAAAAAATGACAGACATTTTATCGCAAACGAATACAGATACATAACGATGTTGCCTAGCTTATATTTTTTCATAAACATTCTCACCAAAATTATTTTCTTGGTCTTGAAATTATTTTTGTTTAGATTAATTGTGGAAAATATTGCCCATTAACCAAATTTAGTGAGAACTGAAGCCAGATCATAATGATTTTAATTATATTACGATTTATAAATAAATATTTGACAACATTGAGGTTTACTGTCAAACCACAAGTTTACAAAAATCGTGTAAAAATGAGACAGCAACTGAAATAAATGAAGAAAGACCACTTCGATTCGAAGCTACCAGTCTAACAACATTCATAGAGAAAAGACTATTGTGCAGATTGGGAAATACAACGATAACCTTCAATTAGGAACATCAATCCAATTTAATACCGCAAGAGGAAAATAACGATAAACCTCCAAGGAAAAAATTATGTCTAGTTAAGATGCCTCGGTATAATTCCGCAATCCCGCTATTATCCAGT
>NW_026614244.1:0-2500 GCF_026230105.1 Diorhabda sublineata
GGCCGGCAGGTGGCGCTAGTGTCTGTGAATTCGTGCAAGTTTGGCGCCTGGCCGGCAGAGGGCGCTAGTGTCTATAAAACCGTGTTAAGTGTGGCTTCTGGCCGGCAGGTGGCGCTAGTGTCTGTAAATTCGTGTCAAGTTTGGCGTCTGGCCGGCAGAGGGCGCTAGTGTCTATAAAACCGTGTTTAGTTTGTCTTCTGGCCGGCAGAGGGCGCTAGTGTCTGTAAATTCGTGTCAAGTTTGGCGTCTGGCTGGCAGAGGGCGCTAGTGTCTATAAAACCGTGTTTAGTTTGTCTTCTGGCCGGCAGGTGGCGCTAGTGTGTATAAAACCGTGTTAAGCGTGGCTTCAGGCCGGCAGAGGGCGCTAGTGTCTATAAAACCGTGTTTAGTTTGTCTTCTTGCCGGCAGGTGGCGCTAGTGTCTATAAAACCGTGTTTAGTTTTTCTTCTGGCCGGTAGGATATAAGAACTTGTCGAGGTGTAACATATAAAAGTTGTATGAAATAGTAATAACATCGAAAAAAAAAAACCGTGTCAAGTTTGGCGCCTGGCCGGCAGAGGGCGCTAGTGTCTATAAAACCGTGTTAAGTGTGGCTTCTGGCCGGCAGGTGGCGCTAGTGTCTATAAAACCGTGTTTAGTTTGTCTTCTGGCCGGCAGAGGGCGCTAGTGTCTATAAAACCGTGTTAAGTGTGGCTTCTGGCCGGCAGGTGGCGCTAGTGTCTGTGAATTCGTGCAAGTTTGGCGCCTGGCCGGCAGAGGGCGCTAGTGTCTATAAAACCGTGTTAAGTGTGGCTTCTGGCCGGCAGGTGGCGCTAGTGTCTGTAAATTCGTGTCAAGTTTGGCGCCTGGCCGGCAGAGGGCGCTAGTGTCTATAAAACCGTGTTTAGTTTGTCTTCTGGCCGGCAGAGGGCGCTAGTGTCTATAAAACCGTGTTAAGTGTGGCTTCTGGCCGGCAGGTGGCGCTAGTGTCTGTGAATTCGTGCAAGTTTGGCGCCTGGCCGGCAGAGGGCGCTAGTGTCTATAAAACCGTGTTTAGTTTGTCTTCTGGCCGGCAGAGGGCGCTAGTGTCTGTAAATTCGTGTCAAGTTTGGCGTCTGGCTGGCAGAGGGCGCTAGTGTCTATAAAACCGTGTTTAGTTTGTCTTCTGGCCGGCAGGTGGCGCTAGTGTGTATAAAACCGTGTTAAGCGTGGCTTCAGGCCGGCAGAGGGCGCTAGTGTCTATAAAACCGTGTTTAGTTTGTCTTCTTGCCGGCAGGTGGCGCTAGTGTCTATAAAACCGTGTTTAGTTTTTCTTCTGGCCGGTAGGATATAAGAACTTGTCGAGGTGTAACATATAAAAGTTGTATGAAATAGTAATAACATCGAAAAAAAAAAACCGTGTCAAGTTTGGCGCCTGGCCGGCAGAGGGCGCTAGTGTCTATAAAACCGTGTTAAGTGTGGCTTCTGGCCGGCAGGTGGCGCTAGTGTCTGTAAATTCGTGTCAAGTTTGGCGTCTGGCCGGTAGAGGGCACTAGTGTCTATAAAACCGTGTTAAGTGTGGCTTCTGGCCGGCAGAGGGCGCTAGTGTCTGTAAATTCGTGTCAAGTTTGGCGCCTGGCCGGCAGAGGGCGCTAGTGTCTATAAAACCGTGTTAAGTGTGGCTTCTGGCCGGCAGGTGGCGCTAGTGTCTGTAAATTCGTGTCAAGTTTGGCGTCTGGCCGGTAGAGGGCACTAGTGTCTATAAAACCGTGTTAAGTGTGGCTTCTGGCCGGCAGAGGGCGCTAGTGTCTGTAAATTCGTGTCAAGTTTGGCGCCTGGCCGGCAGAGGGCGCTAGTGTCTATAAAACCGTGTTTAGTTTGTCTTCTGGCCGGCAGGTGGCGCTAGTGTCTGTAAATTCGTGTTAAGTGTGGCTTCTGGCCGGCAGGTGGCGCTAGTGTCTGTGAATTCGTGCAAGTTTCGCGCCTGGCCGGCAGAGGGCGCTAGTGTCTATAAAACCGTGTTAAGTGTGGCTTCTGGCCGGCAGGTGGCGCTAGTGTCTGTAAATTCGTGTCAAGTTTGGCGTCTGGCCGGTAGAGGGCACTAGTGTCTATAAAACCGTGTTAAGTGTGGCTTCTGGCCGGCAGGTGGCGCTAGTGTCTGTGAATTCGTGCAAGTTTGGCGCCTGGCCGGCAGAGGGCGCTAGTGTCTATAAAACCGTGTTAAGTGTGGCTTCTGGCCGGCAGGTGGCGCTAGTGTCTGTAAATTCGTGTCAAGTTTGGCGTCTGGCCGGCAGAGGGCGCTAGTGTCTATAAAACCGTGTTTAGTTTGTCTTCTGGCCGGCAGAGGGCGCTAGTGTCTGTAAATTCGTGTCAAGTTTGGCGTCTGGCTGGCAGAGGGCGCTAGTGTCTATAAAACCGTGTTTAGTTTGTCTTCTGGCCGGCAGAGGGCGCTAGTGTCTGTAAATTCGTGTCAAGTTTGGCGTCTGGCTGGCAGAGGGCGCTAGTGTCTATAAAACCGTGTTAAGTGTGGCTTCTGGCCGGC
>NW_026614245.1:0-8315 GCF_026230105.1 Diorhabda sublineata
AAACAAACGACTGTACGTAAATAAACACGAACGAAGCAAGAACCCTAGCGCAACTCGGAAACTAATACTTGAATGATTCGTGGTGCGGTGATATTGAATAGGTCAAATGACGTCACAGGCGAATCAGAAACCACAGACGTTCTGTACTAAAATACGTAAACTTCAATAATTTATTTCTAAGTCATTTATAGATGGATTTCAAAAATTTTTTCAGTGATTAATTACTTTTGATCTATATTTTAATACCATCACGTTAAATATAATAATAACAACATCATGAAACTTCTCCATTGATATATTCACCCTGGGCAGGTGATATCTACTAATCCTCAATTTAAAGTGATTTGGCGTCTCTATTAACGGCTCTGGGAACCCGAATCCACACCTGCTGAAAGTTCTGTAACACTAACTCTTTCTTCTGCACCTGATATAACGATACTATATCGTATACTATTTATTTTATTTATTTTCAGTATTAGAGTACAATACATCTAATGTGGTTCTGCGTGTTGCTGAGAAACGGAATAAGAACTACTTGGTCTCTTATTTTGTTTTGATAAATTTAGACCTTACATCAAAAGAACTAGATTCACTGCTGTTACGGAAAACTCAGTAGGTGGGCTTTACGTATTTGTCAGTATACTTTTGATCTTGTTCACAGAAAAGGTTCTAACAATGTTGTTCCGGATGCTCTTTCTCGCTGAAGATAATGATAAACCTGAATCAGTAGTTTCGGAGTCAAATGAATTTCTTTCTTATGTCCAAGACGATAGTGACCGGATCGATGCTTGGTTTACAAAATTTCGAGACAAAATTCTTGCTTCACCTAATTCGTATCCACGATGGAAAGTTGAAAATAATATGATTTTCAAATTCGTCCCCAATAATTCACTTTTGAAACCTGATCTCCCAGAGTGGAAAATTTTAGTGCCTCAAAGAAAAGATGTTATTAAATCTTGTCACGATCCGCCTACTAGCGGTCATGTTGGTTTCTTTAAAACTCTCAGTAGCATTCAAGAATTTTATTATTGGCCGAAAATGGGACAAAATATTCTAGAAATGTTAAAAGTTGTAATGTTTGTGCTTCAAAAAAAGTTCCAAATCAGACAAGAATGAGTCTTATGGGCCAGAAAAAATTATTGATCGTCCTTTTCAGCATATAGCAATCGATTTAATGGGTCCATTTCCATGTTCAAAAAAAGGTCATGAATGGCTTCTTGCTGTCATTGACTTTTATTCTAAATTCACTTTATTATTTCCTATTCGTAATGCTACAGCTCGAGTTGTCAGTGACATCATTGAAAATAGAGTCCTTTTAGGTAAACAATTTATTTCCAAGGAACTTAAGTCTGTAAAAATTGCGAAGTTAAAAACATCTGTTTATTCACCACAGTGTTATTTCACTCATGGTACTGCCATCCATTGTTACGTTGATTCACATGATACTTGGGATATAGAAATTTCGAAAATTCAGCAAGCGATTCCACGAATGAAACCACAGGTTATCCTTCGTGTTTAATTGTTTATGGACGCCATACACCACTTTCAGGAAAATTTTATAATCATTACCGTGCTGATTTGGGTGATAACTCTAAAGATGCTCAATTGCCAGAATTTATCCCTGGTGATTTGAAAACTTATGTCAAAGATCTTAATGACCTAAAAAATATGTTTTCGTATGTTAAAAAGAAATTACAAAAGGCTAATAAGGTTCTTTCTGATGCTGCTAATAAGTTTACAGCAAAAATAGCTCAAAAGTATATTTTGTCTATTGTTAAAAAGAAATATTCCAAGGTTCCTTATGAATTGACTAATGTTGACGGAACTAAAGCAGGGAAGTGGCACATAAAATATCTCAAGCCTTATTATGATGGTGTTTCGGTCGATGAGTCGAGTGATTCAGATGGTTCCTCTTCTGAATAGTTTTTTAGTGTTGCTTGGATCTTAGATCGCGACATGTATCTTGTTCTTCTCTCGATTTTGCCTTCTAGTTTGTGTACTTAGTTGATAGTTTATATTACGTATAATGTTTTTTTCACATTATAAGTATACATAATATACGATACCTTCTTTAATTTTTTTGTTCCTCTTTTGCTGTTTGATTGGACCCTACTAATTGTGACCTTATCTCGATTATGACCTTTTCCCAATTGTGACCCACCATTGATGAGTCCTATTTTATAGGCGAGTAATACGCGTTAGGTATCAAAATTCAAACAGGCAAAAGCTTTGAATTTGTCAAGGCGTTGATCTTTAGAAAAATAGTCTTGCAAGCAATTCTATTTTTTCCTCGGAGGGGGGCATTGTAACGTTTTCACTGCATACAGCTTGCGTTACTTTTGTTATAAACATTATACGATATAAACCTACCTACTTCTTTTCGTTAATAATTTTCTTTATAAGATATTTTGTCATATTATCTTTGAGTAGAAATATTTACATATTATATTTTATACCTCATTCGTAGTTTTGTATGTACTTGTTGGTGACATACTGGGTTCCTGGAATTTAAGTTATTTAGCACAGTTTAATTTGTCCTTTTGTTGAACTATTTTTATATAAACAAATTGAATGTTTGGTTTATTTTCTTTTGAGGTTAAGTCTTGGTCTACAGGACGCAAGCATTATTCGAAATTTGCCAGGCGTGGTATAACTGGTTGCAGAATTATGTTGCTTGTAAGAGCCAAGTTGCTTCCCCTTAGAAGGTTCGAGCAACATCTAGTTAACTGGTCACAAGTTAAGTTATTCGTGCAGTATTTTGTAAATTTTGCGGATATTCATTTGCTAGCTGGTGTTTTTGAAATTGAGCTATTGTTGCACCTGGCTAGATTGTCGTCATGACGTGTGACCCGATTTTGCTAAAGAAGTCTACTGCTAACTTCATTCATATTTTCCTTTTGACTGTCAACGGTGTGGAATTTTTCATTATGTATTTGATTATAAATTTATAATCGAATTTTCGACTGAGAATTTGACAATTGGAGAGGTAGTTACCTTGTTCTTTTGGTCAGCGATCGTGCTAGCGTGAAGATCAATTTCTCCAGAGATTTTTGAAAAGCGGGATTTAGCCGGCCTAAAGGAGCCTTCCGCCGATTTCAAAAATTCAGGTAAGATCTTTTTTTGTAAAAGCAAAAATAGTTCTAATTACTGTCTTATGAACTAGACTAGGCTCCAAGTTATAGACTACCTTTTTTATTGCATTCAGGAAATGTTAATAAATTAAGTTATAAATTATTTTTTTAGTAGTCTATAAATTGGCGAAATCTTTCACAGATTGCATTTTGTACTTTTTTCTTTTTAATTTAATTAGGGAATTAGTTTTGGACATAGGGTCTTTATTGGGGTTTAAAACGACGATCTTAATTTGGATTTAACGTCAAACTTTGATTCGCGGAACTACCTAGTCCGGGGCAATTAACTGAATGAACTTCTTTAATTCAAGTTCGTTTAAATAATTCAAGACTTTCAAGGTTTGGTTTTCACCGCAATTTTCAGAGCTTCGTTAGGCAGGCCATCAGGTCCTGGTGCCTTGCCGTTTTTTATGTCTCTTAGGGCTGTTTCGAGCTCTTCGGTGGTAAAACTCATTGGTTTCTGTTGTAGTACGGGTTCGTCATTCGCCGCTAGCGGTGTCCTTCTCGTTGTTAGGAACAGTGTGCGAAGGATCTTTTTCCTCCTCTTCGCACTTAGCTGGCCTTGTGTTTTATTTGCCAACTTACCCGTTACTATCCTATAAACTTGACCCCATATATCGTTTTCTAGGTTTGTTATGAGGTCTTCCCAACATCTCTTTTTGGCCTGTAATATTAGTCTCTTAAAGAATTTGCTTTGTTCCTTCATACTGTCTTCCCATTTCTGTTTTAATTGTTGTTCTTTTTCGCAGGTGTATCTACGTCGTAATCTATTGTATTTAATTCTGGCATTTTCTATCTCTGGGTTCCACCAGAATGGTTTCGTCGAGGTATTACCGGCTTTACTGGAGGCATCTTTATATGCCTTCAGTATTTCCTCGTACATTCCTTTGCCCTTTTTTAGTAGTTTTACGTAGGTACTTGTCAATGTCCAAGTAGATCCTTTTTCTGTTGGGACTTTTTTTATTACTCCCTTCGTTTTTTACCCTACTGCCAAGAAGGGTTATGTTTTTAACGCGTATCTTGTATGTATGTAATATTCTTTATTACCTTGTATCTCCAGAACCACTAAACGGATTTTCACATTTGAGGTATCATTAGATTCGTTTCATTAGCCCAAGTGTTCTTAGATAGGAGACATTTAAAAAAACCAAAATGGCAGATTTTGGACGCCATATTGTGAGGTAAAAAATTTTTTTTTCTATCAAGCATATCGAGTTGGGTATAAAAATGAAGGATTTCAAACACTGATTGTAAATATGTATATGACTTGCAGTTTTAATATTAAATAGAACGATAAAAAATAGCTAATTAAAATAATTCAGACCTGTGCGGATAGATGGCACCACTAAGTTTTTAAAACGCGGTATCGTTGTGTTTTCTTAATATTACTTATTATGAAGCATCGGTCAGCGCGCAATTAACAATTCGGATAGATGACGCCACTAGGTTTTTAAAACGCGATATCGTTGTGACTTCTTGTTATCTACGACTAATATATTTACTACGAGGACGGACCTACGTTGTTACTATAATTATAATTGTCTTGTGCGATTTAAATATCTTCATTATTATGAGTTGCCCCAAAATATGAGGCAAGCTGGAGATACAACTTTTGTGGACATATTAAACAGTCTTGGCGTTGGAGAACTTACAATGCAGCAGTTATCTATCATAGAAAACCGCAGAGTACCGTTGATAGGGCCATTTGACAATGGAGAAGCTGTAGAACAACTAGACTGGTTGATGCATATAATGCGACTATGACAGAAAAGTTAGAAAAGCTCACAAAAGTATACACCGTTAGTGCTGTAGACATCTCATTGGATCCTAAAACATATTGTCAAAAACGAGAATACTTACCTGAAGATCCTAATAAAACAGGTGGTATACCAAACCAACTCAAATTAGGTGTAGGCTCTCGAGCCATGCTAAGACGGAACATCAATGTTAACCATGGGCTGATTAACGGTGCTATGGATGTTATCCAACGAATAGATTGGCCAGCACTACGCAGAGAGCAGTTGGAACCAAGAGAACTGCCACAAGCAGTATTTGTGGAGTTCGATGATAGTCTGGATAGAGCCTTGTGCTACAGAATTTGATGCTTTACGTGGTAAAGGCAACATCGAGCGACGAATGCTTCCCCTAATTTTATGCTGGGCAGTGACGGTGCATAAATTACAGGGCACAACTTTAGACCGAGCAGTTGTAGATTTAAGTAGAAACTTATTTGCAAAAGGTCAAGCTTACGTTGCTTTGAGCAGAGTGAAGACTCTCTCCGGACTAAATAAAATAATAATTAAAAAAAAAACAAAAAAACCCGCCTGCATGGATAACTACAATTAAAAATCAACTGAAAAGACTGAAACAAGATGAAAATTCAATGATAAGGTATTTTAAAAAAATAATGATTAGGTACTTAAAACCAGAAACATAAATTGAAACAGTACAAAACCAATGTACCTGCATATTGTACACTTTTTTGAAACATTATAAACAGAATTGCAGTCGGAGGCATAAAATGAATGCTATGATAAATTATTATCTCTTTGTGCATGCCATTCATTTTTCTTGTATTTTCACTTACCACAGCAATGTATATTTTTTATACTTTCATACAGTAGAAACGAACAAAAACGCCTAGCGACTTTTTTAAAAAAGGCGATATTTTTACGTGAGAATTTTTGATTAAAAATGAAGTAAAAACAAATATTTTAAATCAAAAAAATTAGAGTATATGTGAGACATAGAGGTAAGTTTTTACTTCATTTGAAAAAAAATTTTTAAAAGAAACATAAAAAAGAAATCTATGTGAAGTTTACCTTCTGTTGCTAAATACGATAACTTAGTTATCAAAATGGGCCTCAGACAGTGTTGGTGTAGTGGTAGTGTAAACAGTGTGAATATCATCAACGGTTCCAGAAATTTCTACTTAATTGTTAGATCAGTAATAACGATACTACCATCTTATCAATACTCGCGGTTAGCTTGGCGTGTTTGAGTGTGGTACTCGGGTTGAACAGAGTGGGCTCGTAGCATTAAAACTGCACGCAGAACGTTATACTTACTGGATTAGTGTCAATAGAAAAAAGCCAAAGCATGATAATTCTTTTGAGGAAGCAAAAGCATTTAAGAAAATCGAAATACTCTGAAGATCACATGTGCTAATATATGTATAACAAAGTTCCAATAGAAGAAATTAAAAAAGATACTAGAAGAACTCACAATATAAATTAAAAGTGATATAGAAGATATAAAAACAGAAATAAAAAAATAAATTTAGGATATCAAATGGAAACATAAGGAAACCAGAAACGAAATACTTTAGACAAGAATGGAACAAAAACATTTCTCGGAGGAAATACTTAAATTAATACAGGAAAACACAAGAGTAGGAAAGGACATTAACAAATAAAAAGATGATATAAAAGACAATGTAAAACAAACCGGCATGAAGTACAGTCTTAGAAGTGTATATTGTTCACGGCAGAAGACTTAAGGTGACCAAACATTAACAGACAAAAAAAATCTTAGCCTCTTCCCGAGCAGGTGTATGTATATCTTATCTTATATTTATTTTATCTGTTTGTAATTAAATTTATTCTTATGTTAATAAAATTATAAATGAAATATTATAAATTCTGTTGGGGCAAATGTTGAAACAAATTTTTTTTCCCGAATTCGCCATAAAGAGCTTGTTGTTCATATATGGCATATTCATAACGCCAGACTTTCAAATCTTGATAGTAAATGAAATATACTGATGTCTGACAGGATTCTAATCTTTCTATTTCTTCTCGTATATGATGAGATATTTGGAAATTTTTATAGGCTAGAAAAGATCTAAAATGCGAAACGTCTAATCCTAAAGCCGTAACCGTTTGTATCAGTTAAAATTTTTACCGTCGATGAAACTTGAAACAGACCCACTGGCAAGAATTTCTCTTTCAATCATTATCTTCTATAAACCATATTTATTACTTTACCAATTGCTTCGAAATATGACAGCATTATATGATAAGCACCCTAATGTACAATAACTTTTTAAAGGTGTCTTTTTCGTTACATTGAATCTGCAGAGCAATTTTTGCGATAACCAAGTCATACCTCAATTGGATGTAAGGTTGATTCAGTTTTTCCAAACTTGACAGGCATTGATTCATAGTTTCCAAGACTACTTCATTATTGGAGTATCATCTTTCATGGCTTTACTGTTAAAACCAACCCACATAGAAGTTTTTGATAGTCTAAGAGCATGACTAAGTATTCATATGTTATCGATCTGATCATTAAGACTTTCATCTAAAATAATATTTTCTCCTTCTTCAATTTTTGGTTGAATATTGTTAGTCTATTTGAATTTTTGGTACATTGTTGTAAATTAAGGTCAATAGACTCAAAAGATCAACTTCGCCACTTATTATGTGTTATAACCTCTAATGCTTCGATATCATCTTCAGGCGTATGGTCAAGTATCATGGAGAATGAATTTTGTATTTTTGTGACAATAAACCTGTCAAAATTATTAAAAGCTACACCTGTTGAAAGATTTCTATTCTTGTTAATTGCTTACATAATCCGGTTCGTGAAATTGATGAATAAGTTGCTTCTGTTTTTAATTCTTTAATAGGGTTGTAACTAGTACAGTGACCGTAACTATTTATTACATCAATTACTTGTAAGGCTTTCTAATGTCATGCCTAAGCAGATGTGTTTTGAGGTTTTAGCATTCTCATTATGAGTCATATAAATTTAGTCCTGTGGCAAAGATTTTACATGACGTCTGAAACTGTCGCATGACGTTTGCGAGTATAATTTCCAATCACCGAAGCGAAAAAATCGGAAACAATTGATGGTGTGGCGCATTCGCTCTTCATTAATCGTTGACTAGTTAAATAGTCGGTTAATTTTCCTGATTTTATATTCATAATTTCATCTTTAAAATGGCTTCAGATACTTGCAACGTATCTTGAAGTTTCCAATGCGTTTATTAAGCTGAATTATTTTACGAATTTTTTCCTTCAAATAGTAAATATCGATCTCGACGCTCCCTTTATAATCTCACTGAACTCTTTGAGTATGTCGTGATACTGTTTATGTAAATACGTCAGGAAATAGTAGCGTTTCTCGATTCACAACATTTTCCCCAATTAAATAACATATTTCCTTGGAAACACTTTCATA